>NC_088867.1:38016429-38300663 GCF_032884065.1 Artemia franciscana
CGGCCTCAAAATTCCCCAGAAACTTTACCGGTCTTTACCTAAGACGAGTCAATTCAGTCTTGCTAAATCTAAAGGACATTAAGATAAACCCATAGGTCCTCTTCATAGTCATATTATCAAATTATTTAAACAAAAAAAAGCTTTTTTAACTGAAAGTAAGCAGCAATATTAAAACTTAAAGCGAAGAGAAATTATTCCGTATATGAAATGGGATGTCCCCTCCTCACTGCCTCACCCCGACTCTTTCTCACAACTCTACTTTTTAAAACAATAAAATACTTTATCGTAAAGAGCGGGGCGTTGAGGAGGGGACAGCCCCTTTCATATACGGAATTATTTCTGTTCGCTTTAAGTTTTAATGTCTCTCCTTACTTTCAGTAAAAAAAAAAACTTGTTTTTTTATCTAATTTCTGAACGTTATTGAATTAATACAGGTTTAGAATTTCGACCACCGTGCATGAATCTTTAAGACAAAATTTGCACATTTATTTTACTTTTTTTAACTAAATATGGCCTTATAATAACCTAAGTTTGATTTTTGTTCCAGTTGTTTAAAAATGACTCCTGAATCACAAAGGTTATTTAATTATAAAAATAACCTCTTTTAAAAGTTAAAAAAAAAACTTAGCGTAAGAGAGAGCTATTGAGAAGAGGCTATCACGCTCATATACGTAATATTTTCTGTTCGTTTTAAGTTTTAATCTTGCTTCTTACTTTCAGTTGAAAAACCTTGTTTTTATTTTATTACTGATCGTTTTTTAAAGTGTCGGGAAATCCAGCTCCCCCTCCATGAAAAATCCCCTTCCGCACGAGAAGTTTCTCCATGGAAAGATTCTCTCAGGTAACTTAAATTAGCGATATTTGCATAACTAATTTTGTAAGGCATAGTAACAGAACGGCCAAAGAGGTTGAAACTATTTTTATGAAAATGAAAGTCACAAGTTCAACAATTTCCAAATGACTGAAACGAATAAAAGAAAAGATCTCTGAAAGATACACGCAATAATTTATGGTCCGTTTTAAGTTTTAATGTTATTCCTTACTTTCAAAAAAACTTGTTTTATTATATTTAATAACAAACACAAGCCGTGGACATAACAATATCTTTGGAACCTCCTCATATACGTAATATAAGGGGAGTTCGCACCCTCGTCAACACCTACGCTAAAGTTCAAGTTTCGTTCAATTCTTTAAGAATGACCCTAAATCACGAAGGCCGTTTAATTAGAATAAATAGCTCTTTTGAAATTACTAAAAATACTTTAGCGCAAAAAGGGAGGTATTGACGAGAAGACAAACCCCTTATATAGGTAATAATTTCTGTTTGTTTTAAGTTTTAATGTTACTCCTTACTTTCATTGAAAAAAACTTTTTTTAATTTAATTTCTGATTGTAATTCAAATAATGCTGGGAAATCCAGCGCCCCTTCATGGAAATTCTTTTCTCCCATGAAAAATTCCTCCATGGGAAGATCCTCCCACGTAACCCGATCGGAATAACCTATTATATATCTAAACAATGGGCGAAGTTCATAACTCGCGGCCCTTCCCCCAGGGACTGTGGGGGATTAAGTGGTCCTCAAAGAAATACTTATTAGATATTTCGACAATGCTGAACAAAATAGCTATTCGAATAAGGCCTCTCCGATATTCTAGCACAATTAGGTTGATATGATCACCTATGAAAAAACAACAACAAAAAAACAAATAACAAAAAAAAAACAAATAAACACGCATCCCTGATCTTTCTTCTGGAAAAAAAATACAAAATTCCACATTTTTGCAGATGAGATCTTAAAACCTCTACAGTAGGATTCTCTGATACGCTGAATCTAATGCTGAGATTTTCATTAAGATTCTATGAATTTTAGGGGGTGTTTCCCCCTTTTTTCGAAAAGAAGGTAAATTTTCTCAGCCATCGTAACTTTTGATGGGTAGGACTAAACTTGATGAAACTTCTATATTTGGAATCAGCATAAAAATCGATTTCTTTGATGTATCTACTGGTAACAAAATTCTTGTTCTTAGAGTTTCGGTTACTATTGAGCCGGGTCGCTCCTTACTTGCAGTTCGTTTCCACGAACAGTTTGAAAAGTAGCAGCAAGAATAAAATAATTAGAAATTTCACTAAGACATAACTTTGGATCGAAGTTTCCATTTGAAGGTAATGTCAGTCAAGGACCTCTTGTCTCTGTTGAGTTGGGATACACACAGGAGAAAAAATGCCTAAGGCGAGCATAAACGAGAGAAAATCTATTGACAAGCTCGCATTCATCAATGACACAATTACAGCTGTAAGCTTATTGCAAAACCGTAAATTTCAAAAGGAACATAAACCTTGAAATTAGTAGAAAACATTATCTGTGATTTATGTATATTTTTGATCGATAAATGAATTTTCTATTATAAAAAAAAGATCTCATCAGCACTCGGTCAACTGAATCCAAACAGGATCATCTGTAAATAAAAGGTTTCGAGTCAAATCTATCATTTAAGGTATTCATTTCTCCTTCATCGATTGGTGACGATTGCAGAATCATATGAATTCTGCTGTTCGTTCACTGACTTTAAAAAAAAATGCTGTTTTCAAATACCTAATATACAACCAGAAAATTTCAATTGCTTATAACTTGTTTATTGCCGGGAATCCTTGCGAATCTTGCGTTGCCCTGCTAAGATCAGCCAGCTTCAATTCAGGAACTTACGCTGTCCTATAACGTGGATTAGGAGTAAAATATCTCTTAAACCCGTTTTGGCCGGAACATACATATTAATTTCTTAATATTAAAGTGTTTGTTCTCTAAACAAGAAGCATTTAGGCCGGTAGAACTGATTACCAAACCACCAATGGTTAGCAACTGAATCTGCAAGTAAATTATTTTCCATTCCAATTCCTATGATAAGAAAAGACAATAAAAAGCAATCGATGAATATGGATACGGCAAATATATACATGCTGTTTGTATACTATTGCACTTAGTTTTGTTGTCTTGTCATCAGATGAAGTCTTAAATATAAAAGGTTATCAATTAAGTCTGTCAAATATGCCTTCTAATATTCATCCGTCCAATTTACTTTCCTAAAGCACCGCTTACCTTCAAACCAGTAGGATTTATAACGAAACCATCCCCAGTTAGCAACCGTTCCGGCAACTAAATTAAATTTTTTTCAATTCCAATTCCTATGATAAGAAAAGGCAATAAACAGCAATCGATGAATATGGATACGGTAATTATATATACATGCTGTTTGTATACTATTGCACTTAGTTTTGTTGTCTTGTCATCAGATGAAGTCTTAAATATAAAAGGTTATCAATTAAGTCTGTCAAATATGCCTTCCAATATTCATCCGTCCAATTTACTTTCCTAAAGCACCGCTTACCTTCAAACCAGTAGGATTTATAACGAAACCATCCCCAGTCAGCAACCGTTCCGGCAACTAAATTAAACTTTTTTTCAATTCCAATTCCTATGATAAGAAAAGGCAATAAACAGCAATCGATGAATATGGATACGGTAATTATATATACATGCTGTTTGTATACTATTGCACTTAGTTTTGTTGTCTTGTCATCAGATGAAGTCTTAAATATAAAAGGTTATAAATTAAGTCTGTCAAATATGCCTTCTAATATTCATCCGTCCAATTTACTTTCCTAAAGCACCGCTTACCTTCAAACCAGTAGGATTTACAACGAAACCATCTCCAGTTAGCAACCGTTCCGGCAACTAAATTAAACTTTTTTTCAATTCCAATTCCTATGATAAGAAAAGGCAATAAACAGCAATCGATGAATATGGATACGGTAATTATATATACATGCTGTTTGTATACTATTGCACTTAGTTTTGTTGTCTTGTCATCAGATGAAGTCTTAAATATAAAAGGTTATAAATTAAGTCTGTCAAATATGCCTTCTAATATTCATCCGTCCAATTTACTTTCCTAAAGCACCGCTTACCTTCAAACCAGTAGGATTTATAACGAAGCCATCCCCAGTTAGCAACCATTCCGACAACTAAATTAAACTTTTTTTCCATTCCAATTCCTATGATAAGAAAAGGCAATAAACAGCAATCGATGAATATGGATACGGTAATTATATACATGCTGTTTGTATACTATTGCACTTAGTTTTGTTGTCCTGTCATCGGATGAAGTCTTAAATGTAAAAGGTTATCAATTAAGTCTGTCAAATATGCCGTCCAATATTCATCCGTCTAATTCACTTTCCAAAGCACCACTTACCTTCAAACCAGTAGGATTTATAACAAAGCCATCCCCAGTTAGCAACCGTTCCGGCAACTAAATTAAACTTTCCTTTTTATGAAGATATAAAAGAACGAAAAGCATTAAAATGTCTAAAAAATGCCTTACCGAAACTTCCAGCTCGCTGCCTCGACTTGGTTCTTCTTCATTGAAAACTAAAGTTAAAGAGAAAGAGAAAAAAGTTAATCGTAGCAAGTTTCAACTGGATTGCCAAAGAGGGAAATGATATTATTATTTTAAAGTTAAGAACCATGAAAGTTCATAACTCGGGATAACCTAGGATATTTTCAAGCACTAGAAAAAGGAGGTGTGAGTAGATAGAAGTAAAGAAAAAACAAATAAAAGAAATAAAGACAAAAACAAGTAAAAGCCGTTATGAGTGGGCAATAAAAATAATTATATTTTTATTACTGTCCATTAAAGGAAAGGACTAGGCAGTTTTCTAAGCAACTAAAGTTAATAGTGGTTATTATTCCAAGAGGTCAATAAGTATTCAGTGGGTTAACAACTTGAAGAACTTCAGATGAATTATTAAAAATTTAGAGCAGGGGAATTTTTTTTTCAACGAAAATACCAGAAGGACATTTTCAATCACCCACGAACAAAATCCTTGATATGACCCTGGTTTTCAAGATCGGGGATTTCAACGGTTTACTTTTTATTTCGACTGACGTCAATTCCAATTGGTTTCAGACTCCTTCTTTAAATTTCAAAAATGACTTCAATAATTATAAAACGACTTCAAAACTTATTTTCCAAAATCTAAAAGGCGGGTGGGCAATTTTATTTGTTTCCATTATTTTTCAATGAAGATACTCAAATAAGTGTTATACAAAATCTAGGGATGTGAAACAACAAAAAAAAAAATAGGAGAGAGAGAGAGAGTTGCATTACTTATCGAATCAGCCAATACTGATCCTACTTAAATAAACAGTTTATTTTGGCACCCCAAATTATGGCATTCTAGAATAATTCCGCAAGTATTCATACGAACTCCAACAGGCCGTGTCGAACTGTAGTTACGTCTTAAACAGAGGCGGTTTTAGGGGAGGGGCAGATGGGGGACTTGCCCCATGCGCAAAAATTTTAAGGGCGCAAAATTTCAAACAAATAATCTAACGGTTATAATAATTTTGTAATCTTTGAAATTTCAATTTTATCAAAATAAAGTAGAGGGCACAATTAATAAATGAAAATAATTTCTAAATTTTTAGTTAATTAATGAAATGAAAATAATTCAAAATAAAAAAAATAATTAATACTAATTAAAATAGTTCGATTCAAATAAACAACAGTGATTAAAAAATACGAATAACAAATAAAAATATTAAAAAAACAATTATTAATTAATTAACAAATTGAAAATCATTTTGTTAATAAATGGAAATTTTGCAAAAATTTGGCCTGAAAATTTTACTAGAGAAAGGACAGGAGGGCAGAAAAGGGCAAGTTTTTGTCCCGGAGAAAAAGGGAGGCCAGAACCACCACTGGTCTTCAATTGTCAATTGTCAGTATAGTGAAAGACTTAGTGAAGAGTCATCAGCATTTAAATTGACAAGAAATAGCTCGACTACAACATACAATTTTTGGTTGGATTTCCGGGGCAGACATACTGCGAAGCATGAAAAGGGTACCATGCAAACCTACATGGTCGAAGACCAATAGTTCTACCCCTGTCAGGACCTCTAGCAGCCTAGTAAAGAGCAAACCACAGCCAATAGTAACCGAAAATTAAAAATAATGTCTTGTGAGAAAAAAATGACGGTTGAAGTTAATACAAAAGTAGTAAATATTATTACGATTAATCTCAATAGTAAAAGTTACTACAAAAAAAAAATTATACGAGTTTCAAAAGGTCCTGAGACACCTCGAAAATGCATTTACTTTAAGCGCTCGCAATTGTCTTCTCTTCTTTATCTCTGGTTCAACACACCCACACACTCAAGTAGAATAAAAATTTAAATTGATTTAATAGCCCAAAAGATCAGAAAGCTTTACATCCTCTTTGGACTTTAGCTCACAAATTAGGGCCTAAGCTGTAGCTTACAATAATTGAATCTTGTCATTTCTGCTCACTTCAGTTCTTTCTATTTTTGTTACGTTTTTTTTTAATGATTTTATTTCTCCTAAAATGTTGAAGTCCACAATAACGTGTAAGAAGCAACAATAGCGAAAGTATACTCTCTTTTGAGACTTCAACTTCAGCTTCAACTTTTTCTTTATTCAACTTAAAAAATACAAAAGCAATATTATGTCCCAACAGAGAGCAGAGCTCGTAAGGCTGGAACAGTGCAAAAACATAGAAAAAGCATCAACATCTATCACAATAATAATTTCAAAATTTAACACGGCAAAAAACAGACAAAATAGAAAAAAGAGAAGTAACAAGGATAAGTAAACAAATAAATATTGGGCAGGAGGGGCGTGGGAGGCCATCCCAAACATAGGGACACAAAAACAAAACGCACAAAGAAGAAGATCAAATAATTTAATTTTCCATCATTAATGGTGAATGATCAAAATTTAGCCAACAATCTTTAATATATGCTTTTTTAAATTTAGCTGAGATTTTTGGGATGAATCAAACAGAATTTCGTCATTCAGCTTATAATTTTTTGCAATGAAGGGTATGTGATACCTAATCTAAAACCTTGACATTTAAGAACTTACAAAAGGAATTTGGTATATTAACAGAAGTAAAATCAACAGAGATTTATCATAGAAATAATTTTTAGAATTTTGGATTTGACAATGCCATATGCAAGTATTTAAACTCGTGTATCTTTTAAATTTGAAGGTCGATGTAAAAAATTTCGAAGTATTCTTATTGTCCTATTTTATAATACCTGTAAGGGTTTTATATGCTTCTAAAAGGTATTAAGATATACAACTGAGCAGTAATTCAAATAAGAAGCAATTAGAGAGTGGTAAATTATTTGTAATATAGTAAATGGAAAAATATTCTTCACACGATACATCGACCCAATATTCTGAGCAAGTTTTAATCTTAAATGCTCAATACGATCATGAAATGACAAAATGGTATCAAGAAACACTCCTAAATAATTATATGATTGGACCCTAAGTATTCTTTTTTATCCCAACCTGAAGCTCTTGACAAGAAATGTCTCAAGTGGCCCATCTTGAATGACCAAAAGCCATAAATTCAGTTTTTGCAAAATTCGGTACTAAATTATTGGAAATGAATCATCGATTAACTGAGGTGACACTTATAGTCAAATTTTCGATCAATATCGATGAATCCTAGCTTTTCTGTTATAGCTGTATCATTTGCAAATAGAATTGCATGGCTAATATTGTTTTGCAAACCTCGTGGAAGACCATAAAAATAAATCAAAAATAAAAGTGGACCTAATACTGAGCCTTGGGGGGCACCAATATCAATAAGACATTTTAAATTAGTCATTTTTTCGCCCACATCTACTGCGATCTTGCGTCCGCATAGATATGATTTAATAATTTGTAATCCTTTCCCTCTTATGCCGGGGTTTATCATTTTGTCAAGAAGAATTTCATGATTTAAAGTGTCAAATACTTTTTTTTTGCATCATAGAAAACAGTAGCCACATGGAAATCATCATCTAAACAATGATTTATTTCAAATAAAAGAGATGTAACTGCGTGTTCTGTCGAACGGTTTGCCCTAAATCCAAATTGATATTTGGTAAAGAAATTTATTTTATCCAAATAGCTAGAAATCCTTTCTTTTAAATTTGTTTCAAACACTTTAGATAATGGTGATAAAATTGCAATTAAACGATAATTACTTAAATCAGATTTATCACCATGTTTATACAACAGAATTACTCGGGCAACTTTCCATCTACTACGAAATATACCTGAATTGATACTCAAATTGAAAATGTGGATAAGTGGTTCAGAAATAACTCCGGGAAAACTCTTTAACAAATTTGTTGATAGTTCATCATGCCCCACTAACTGTGGCCAGAAATTGAAAGAATTTCAATCTTTTGAAATTCTGCAAAACTAACAGGGGCCAGAAATATGCCCGTATATTCGTTGGGGGGGGGGGGAATATTGTTTATGCGACCTGCAAGGGGACAAATCTATTCCTGCTGAAACAATTGATTGACCAATACCAGCTAAATAATCACTAAGCATATAAGCAACATCTTGCGGTTCTCTAGCTTCTGCACCATTTGTATTAATTTATACCTCAGGATGTGATAACTTTTTTTTTCAAATTTTATCCTTAATTAAATCTTAATTAAATCTTTCATTTTCTCTAAGAATCCTTACTAACAGATTCTTATAGTATTTAAAACGTATTATATTTATTTCAGTGGGATACTTCATTTTGATTTTATATAAACGATTTTTCTCATTAATAGACCTCAAAATCGATGCATTTACCCATGGTTTTCTGGGTGTATGCCTCTTGAGAGGATTCACATTTTCCCAAAAAATTACAATAGCAATGTAAGCCTTTTTTAAATATTTTTTTATATATATATTTTTTTATATATATATATGTTTTTTTTATAATTTTAAATTATATTAACTGCGCATCTGAAATTCGATCGAAGTCCTTAACTTTTCTAAAATCTCAATATATTTCATATACAATTTCATTTCAGAGTTCAAAGTGCAAACATCTTTAAACCGGATATCTCATGAACATTATTAAATCAGTGAGGTTTTCAAAAGTGAACTAATTTATCATTTCGCAACATTGAAATATAACCCTGACTTATTTTTACTTATTAACTCAGTGACCTTAAATAATATATACCTGCTAGCAATAACGAACTTGGCTCTGAGCCTGACTTGATTACTGGAGTTTCTTTTGACTAGCGTGATGAACTTATTTTAACCCTGACTAATATAGACATTACCCCCGAATATTAAACGCCCTATTGAACTTCTGTTTCACTGCGTATAGAGCTGGAAACCGCTGTGATGATATATTAAAATAGCGTCAGAATTTTTCGACGACACTGCAATTACTGATGCAAAGAAAAATATTGTGGGCAGTCACTGGAACTTCCAATCCCAGCACAAAGCAGCAAGACAACGTATTGGACTTACTGAAAGTTTGCAAGCCAAGTGATATAAAAGACACAGCTCTTCCACTTTGTCACCTTTCCACCAAATGACGTTCCAATGATCCCTGGAGAAATAACAGCGTCTCTATCTAGAAAGGTAAATATCCGATCTCCGGTAAAGGTAAATATCCTGATCTCCGCTTAACTCCCATCATTGTTGAATGGGAAGTTCCTTTTCTTAGCTCCCAGACTACGAGGCCTTCTTACGCGGTTATCCTGAAAAATCCTCCTAAGAAATTGCAGAACTTTTCAGCCCGCAAAGTTTTTTTATAGCATCTGTGGTAGCTACGTGTCTAGTATACTTAAACTAAAGTCCCGTAAGAAAGATTGGAAAGTAGTGGTTAATGATAAGCAAACTGCAAACTCACTTGTTGTTGAAATAATAAATAATGATCAACCTGTCGAAGCCTCTGTCAAATGCCCTTCATTCTTTGTGGTTGTACACCACGTCCCTCTCGAGGCTACCAAAGAAGAGGTCCGTAATATGGTTACAGGTTGTCTAGCAGCGCCCCCCTTGGGAGCAACCCACTCATTTAAGTTACAGTTTCAGTCAAGGGAGAGCATATTGAGGGAAATTCAGTCACCTCCCTGTTTTGGTTGTGAAAAATTGTCATTGTTGGAGTACAAGTTCCTTTTTATGCGCTGCTTTAAATGCCATCCTTTTGGTCATGCAGCTAAGTCATGCACTAACCCTGCGAGATACTCCACATGTGCTGGTGCTCACATAAGTACCAAAACCGTCCTTTTCCAGAATACTAGGAAATGTGCCCTCTGTGGGTCTCCAAATCAGCCATGCTACAGTCTTAAATGTCCTGAAGCACAGAAGCTACTACTGAAATGAACTATTTCCCTCTCCATCTAGTATCTTGGAGCCTTAACGGTGGTGCCATTGAAAAAATGCCCAAATTAGAGACTTTCATGTGTTATAGTGATATCCTTTCCATTCAAGACCACTTTCTATCAGCAGAATCGCTTAGGCTTCTGAAAATTTAGGGAAGTAATGTTTTTGGAATCCACTCTGGAAGGGGAAGACCTTCTGGTGGAGTAATAGTTCTTGTAAGCATTAGACTAAATCCATTCCTATACAAGATGACTGATTTTTTCGTTACAGTGAAAATAGATACTATTTTGTCATTTCAGTTTATATGCGGACTAATTACAGAGGTAGCGTTTCCGAAGAAGAGTTTGTTACAGCTAGTTTAAAACTTTCTAATGCTGTTACCGGATGTGTTTCGAGAGGTCTAGGCTGCGTTTTGATGGGTGACTTTAACTGTGATCTCTCTAACTCTGGTTCTCCATGGTCCCAGATATTTCTAGCCGCTTGCAGTGATTTACACGTTACCCAAAACAATTCACCTTTTACATACGTCCATACTTCAGGCTCCACTTCAAAACTCGACTTTATTTTATACACCAGTGATATCAAGCCAAAGGGGCTGTCTCATATTGATTTCGGCGTCTGCGCATCTGATCATTTTCCTGTTTTGAACAGTATTGAATTAAATGGTATTGTCTCTAAGTCACCACCTAAAAAATGGAATGTTAAGAATACTTGGAATGATATCGATGAGTCTACTTACCGATTTGTCTTAGATGATAGTCTTACGAAGATCAAAGTTCCCAATGAACTTCTCATTCGGAAATCAGTCCTACCGGTGAGTGGAAAACAAATTCTATTGAACATTTATTGTGCAGAAATCACTCATACACGGCGTTGTGCTGAATTTTCGGCAGTTCCTTCTCGTAAGGACCTAGTTAGCACTGAAATTCCTAAATCGTCTGAAAATAGTGCACTATCTGTAGCGTATAATAGGTCCAAATTCTGGCATAACCTTTGGAGTGAGTCTGGCTGACCTAGATTTTATGCAGTCAACGATGTAGGCTATGACTGTTTACAAAGCGCAAGCTCATTAAGTTGCTTCAAAAAAGTCTGATATAGTAGAGAAGTTTAGCCAGTCAGTTGGTATTGACCTTACTGCCGCGGGGAAATTTGTAAAATCAAAAGGTGCAACTAAAAGTGACATGGTTACTTGTGATCTTCTCAGTGAATCTGAATGGGTATCAGATTTCTCAACTGATTTTTCTCTGTCCAATACAAAATCTGGAAATTCTATATGTACAAGAGTTGGATGCGATTCTATCTACTTCACATGATATCGGTTTTGTAATGTCAATGCTTAAAATATGTTCTTCGATTTTACAGCTCAAGAAAAAGCATTGTCGTTGTGTCGATGGTTTATGTAGTATGCATTTAAAGCATGCGAGTATTAATCTTTTGGCACATTTTGAAATTATACATCAGATTATTTTTACTTCGGGTCTGGTTCCTGATTCCTTTTGTACTGGTATTTTGACACCTGTTTTTAAAAAGAGTAAAGATCCCTCTGTTTGTGGTTCATATCATCCAATTACCGTATCTTCTGTCTTATGTGAATTAACAGAGTTGCTTGTGATTAATGATGTAAATCTATGTTGTTATTCCCCAGATTCACAGTTCAGATTTAAAAAGGGTGTAATCAGAGATCATATCCATAGCCTTATTGCAAATCTTTTAATCGAATTGAGGGAGCTTGGAAAGCCTCTAGTTTTTGGTATTCATGATGTGCGTCGAGCTTTCTACTCTGGTATAGGCCTACAATCGAATTTGCTACTTTTGGCTCGAGGTCTTGATCACTCCATTGTAACGTGTTTTAGAAGTATGTGTTGAGAGCTCCGTGTTAAAATTAAGGTACCTGTTGATGGTGGTTTTGTTTTGTCTGAGAGTTTGATTCCTCTGCGAAAAAGGATTAAACAAGGCGCTAGTACCTCTCCTCCACTTTATAATAATAGTGTCCTTGAGGCGAAGTCGCATACGATTACTAGTTGTATTTATCGGGGACTTGATGTTTCAGCATTGAATTTATGCTGATGATGTGTTAAACTTGAGCCGCTCTGTGCCTCCAATTGAGGGAAATTTTTACATCTTAAATGCTTGCTATGCTAAAATGGGCCTTTTCTTTTTCCAAATCATTGACTTATCTTGGGCTTCCCTATTCGCCCTAACATGAAGACAACCCGTGGCGGCCTGATTGACAATTTTGCTGAAAAGGATCGAAAGGCTTATGGTATTTTAATATTTTGTAGAGCACGTTATAGCCGCAGCATTTGCTCGCGTTTATATAATGCGTGTGTACTTTCGCCTTTTTGGATTTTTTTTTATAAATAGGGATAAGAAGCACATTAGATCCCTCTTCTTTACTATGCGAAGTATATTTTGGGTTTACCACCTTAGACACGTAACACTAGAATTTTAGCCAAGTATAATTTGTGCGACCCTTTAATGATTGTAATGAGATGAAGTGGCGGTTTGCTTCATTATTTGATAAGCATAGTCTTTTCAAGCTATTAGTCAGCACCTTTGAATATATTGTTTATTTATTTTCTGTTTTAATTGTTTTCGGTTAACTTAGTGTCTCATTTGTATATGCTTTTTCCTTTTTGTTATCTTTTCATGCTCCATTGAGTGACATTCCATGTCTATTTATAATGGGCAATAAAAATATTTATTTATTTATAGGACAATATTTCATGAAAAAAAAAGGTGTTTTTATCTTCAACTTTCCAAAGATACCGAGAATAATATACTCCTTGGATTCTGTGTTTGACAAAATTCCAGAATTTTGTATGGAAAGCTCTAGAGGGATACGAAGTATGAAAAAACTGAAGTATGAAATAATGCCCTACTTTAACAAAACCTAAAGCGGCTTCTTTAGTTTTATCACCTCAAAAAAAATTTTTATGGTAAGATACAGTTTATATATATATATATATATATATATATATATATATATATATATATATATATATATATATATATATATATATATATATATATATATATTTATTTATTTATAGGACAATATTTAATGAAAAAAAGGTGTTTTTATCTTCAACTTTCCAAAGATACCAAGAATAATATACTCCTTGGATTCTGTGTTTGACAAAATTCCAGAATTTTGTACGGAAAGCTCAAGAAGGATACGAAGTATGAAAAAACTGAAGTATGAAATAATGCCCAACTTTAACAGAACCTCAAGCGATTTCTTTAGTAAGTTATATATATAAATATATATATATATATATATATATATATATATATATATATATATATATATATATATATATATATATATATATATATATATATATATATATATATTTAAACCTATAAACGAGATTATATTTTAAAAAACGTTTTTTCTGATAGACGTAAGGAGCGAATATAAACTTATAAGGGACTAAGTTATTGCTTTGCAGTTTATGCAACTTGTATCGGCAATATTGGTTCAAATAAAATGACTGGTAATATTTCTTTAAATATATATTAGTATGAGGGACATGTTGTTTCGTTATGATTAAACAATCATGGATCCAAAAAATACAAGGCATTCCCGAACATTGGATTTTGTCATACAGATACAGTAAGACAGCCTACTGCAATTACTATATGATCAGTAATTTTTTTTTTGCTTTAAAACTTGCAATTTATTTTCATTTTGTTTCTGCATGTAATAAACAAAAAAAAGGGAAGGAAATGTGACACTTACACATAGGCTTCAGCTGCATGATTAGTTCTTCTTTCGTCCATTCCTTGTGTTCACCCCAGAGCGCCACACTCGACACTACAACAAGCTTACTATCATCAGGATATGGAACGTTAAGGTAGTGGACAAGGACGATGTCGGGGTTCTAGAAAACAAAATCAGCTAAAAATCCTGATTTGTAACTTAATCGGAAAAACACGCAAGTCAACGTCAGTACAAAAAAAAATTAAAGAAATCTGAATAGCATGAAGCTTCGTTTTCTTTTTAATTGAAATAGTTTTAGAACAGGTTGGATACCCCAATGGGAAAGTGTTATAGCAATTTGATCCACAATTGAGCCATTCAAAAAGACAAATTGATACTACCGTTTTATATATTCTGAAGTTTTGGCTTCAAAGTAATTGATCAATCCTTAACTTTAACAATAACGAGGTTTCCTAAAAAAAAGGCGACAAATGAAAAAAAAATAGTTTACTACTTATTACAAAATCAGTCTTTTAAAAGCCAGTTTTACTTAGTCCACACTGAAATGTGCGAAAACACACTATTCAAACTCAAAGACAAAAAGACTAATAAGAGAAAAAATGACTCATAAATTAAGATAAAAGTCAGTAAGTGTCCTATTTCAATTACCTCCTCAATGTGTCGTGGCTTTAATCAAACTTGATTTCGAATTTCTTGATATAGAAAGATATAATATAACTTCTACATCATAATAATTATTTATTCCTCACACCTCTCAGTACATAATTTCCACATAACTGACACCTTATTAAAAGAAAAATGTTATGACAGGGCGGAGAGCGGATCGACTGCGGCACGATTGCCATTTAAAGTCGTCCTACGTTGAAAGTCTCGAGATATGGTATGTTTATGTTTAAGCTATTGGAGAAGCCTTCCATTGGTTTCATCTTTTCGACTGGGATCTTAATTGACGTCAACATTTCTGTCCAACCTGCTAAACTTCGAGAAGTCAAGTGTTTTGTGCATTAAGATGGATCTTTTTTCTAGATACTTAATGGTTTTCTAGTATAATTTTTATTTTTGCTATCAAATCCCTGTAATTTTTACTGGAATTCTAATCTAGCTAGATATGAGCATTTTAGAATCCAATCTTAACACCTCTGATTTTGAACTTGTTGAAGCGTTAATACATGATTAGTTAAAAACATTATTAAAAATTTCTTCTAATAGCAAAAACTGAAAAAAATTATTTTTATAGGAATAAAGACGCATTTTTCCGGCAGCTTTTAGGGAACAACGAGTGCGGTTTAGAAGTGCTGAACTGGATTGCGGTCGTAAGACATGTCCACAAACATGTCACTTTTTGTAGATAGATGATGATGGTAAATATGGCAAGGCTAGAACATAAGAATTAATAGTGAAGATTGCTAAATTAGTTTTTGTAAACCTTTTAGACCAGACCCTAGTTAGGTACTAAAGCCTCTAATTTAAAGGATTTCCGTCAGAACGATTTCTCAATTGTCAAAACATCTTTAACTTCTCGGGTAACCAGCAGAAATGCAAATTTGTAGACCACACCTGTACACTCCGTTGCTTCCCAGCGACTATCTGGATTCCAAAAAATCTTGATGGTGAATACTGGCGTCTGGATTAATCGGATTGACCAAATTTCCTCCTTCAAAATTAATGAAAGATTGTTCCATCAGATACTAAGACTGATCTTTAACTATCTGAATAGCACTTTGGACAATTTGTTTTCTGGAGCAAGGTTGCTTACTCTAAGATTGACGATCGCAAAACTTAGGAGCATTTCTCTTTTAACGGTCAAACTTTTAAAGATTTTTCAACAATGTGGCCAAAAAACACCATAGTTTATATAGCAGACAGACTAGCTCCGAGAGAATTTCGATCCCTTTATAAGATAATTTGGTCTGGCCTGATTCTACCTTTAATAAGAACTTTGGATTTACATTAAATATGTAGATGGTATTGTATCTTGACACCTTCACACTAAGTACAGAGTCTTTCTTGTATTTCAGGAGTGTACACATTAGAAAGACAGGCTGATCTTCGCGAAAGTTGAATATTTATATATTTGACATTCATGTATAGTTGAACATATTTTGGTATATTTTATTAGGATTAACCTAATTTCACGTCTTTGGTGTAGGCACCATAACAGGTAAGTGCCTATTTTTTGATTACTGTTAGGCCCAAAACCCAACTTCGCCCTAAAAATGGCAGAAAGGCTTCCTTGTAATGAAAAACTTGGATCGAAAGATGGAAACAAATAGAGAAGACTGAAAAAAGGTAGATCGCAATAATTGGGATAACTACCTAGCAGAGCATACACACCAATGAGTACCTTATAAGACATACCAGACACGCATTAAAAGCACGTTGCCTTAGAGGAAGCCCTGGTGGGGAGAAAAAGAAAACAGGATACATATAACCTGCTACACATATAAAAAGCTATTTCCTTTGTTATTCAAGATGGCAGCTAGAAATATCCAACCAATGGTTTTTTACAAGTGATTTCAACTCTGGACTTTTTATTTTGATGACCCACCAAATTTTGATGGGTTTCAAGGGGCATTTCTCAATTTTAGATTACCATGGGCTGCGGTTCACTTTTTACTAGGCTACAACTATTGCTGCAATCATGAAAGAGGAATTAACTTGACTTGGAGGCCAAAGTTTGGACGTATTCAATTTAACATAAGTAAACTATTAATAATTTTACTTTTAATATTTCAAACTTCATTTTGCCAAATTTGCCCTTTGCATCCTTACCCTATGGTAATAGAACCTGCATATTTTATGTCATGACTGGACAGATCCTAATCTTGCGACATAGACAACATTATATCCTGAGCACATTATGTAAATTAAAAATAAGAACAGAGGACCTAATTTGAAGAAGCAGTGGAACATGTATAGTTTCCCGGAGAAAAAGAAGACTTCTCAACGAAACCATGAATAACAAATGAAATGAATAAAACAACAATATTAAAACGGTGCTGAAATCACAAAAAATATGCTATGCCATAATAATAAACTTGGAAATGTCGGAGAAAAAATAGAAAATATTGGCATAAACGGCAAAAAATGGTAAATCAAGTTCTATATAATACAAATTATTCATAGTTTCATTAAAAAGCAAAAATGAGGTGTACTTTAATAATTTCCTTGCAAATATTATGCTTCAATGATGAGGATAGTTTTAGCGATACGCATACCTTCTATAAGAAAAACTCGGATCACTATTAGCACACTATTTACTTTTTAAAGAGCTTACAAAATCGAGTCCTTGGTCATGTCTGAATCTTTGGCACCCAAATTAGCAGTAAAAAACGACTCTTAGATCTTGACTTCAACGACGAGATTAAGTTAATGGAGCCAGGAATGCTCCAAAAAATACTCAAAAATAAGGCAACGCTTCAGGATCTTCTCAATGTAATCCAGCAGAGATTAAAACTTTTGGAACTGAAGATCGACTCGGATAAAAGTGTGGCAACGACCGAATCACGTCTAGTCATACAGTACGGGGACAGAGTAGTAAAGCTGGTCGGGGTGTATCCATAGCCAGTGAAGCTTTTAATTGAGTAAAACGAGTTTGGCGGCCGAAAAATTATTCGTTAAAACTGAAAAAGAGGTTGTTCAACAGTAGATTCCTTTCAATCCTCCTCCACAGCTATGAATACTTGGACAAGTCTCACTGGTCCATTCTTATTGATGGGCGATTTTAATGTTGATGAAATAAAACATTTACCGACAAAGTTTATTGGAACCGTAGAGATGTTCTACAATTTTGTGAATGTAAATATTGCAGTATGGCATTTTATAATTTGAAAATGCCTTCTTTTGCGCAGTATGTTTTTTACCAACTAGGAAAATTGATGCGTCAGTTTTGCCAACTTAAAAAAAAAATCACCTTGTAGCTACTAAGTGGGTTAATTCCAGTGACTCAACGGCAAAAACAAAACAAGGCGTGCAACTTTTCACACAAAAATTTACCAAATTTTAAGCAGGAGCTTGGTGATGTTGAGCTGAGTCCTGTAATTAATGAGTAATGAGAAGGATCTGAACCGACACAGAGGCGCCCATTAGTGAAAATGTTGAGGGGCTAGGTTTTTCTAGAATATTTATATCATTTCCAATTCATATTGAAATCTATGTGTAAAACTTATATAAAATATTGGGTTTATGCATCGTTTAAAACACATTTTTTTTTTCATTTTCCTTTTTAACAATAATGTATCACTCTTTGGTTACATTTTATTTAAGTTACTGTACAATCATATTTCTAATTATTTTTCAGGCACATATAAAATCACTAAAGTTAGTTCAAAATGGAACAGTGTCACTACTTGGAAACTTTTTACATCAACCACTAAAACCTAAAAATGCAACAAAATGATTTTTTTTTAATAATTTGACCTGAAACGAAAGAGACATAAATGTTACAGTACGGCATTTTAAAAAACAAAATCAGAGTAATTACTTCTACAACAGGAATCTGTTGTAGGGCCTCCTTCAGTTCTCAGGCCCTCTACAGCGTATTGAACTCCTGTTAATAATGAAAGATCCAAAATAATTTTAATTGAGTCATTTGGACATAACCAGTATATTTTGCAAAATAAAATCTGAAGTACTGATGCTTATGATGCTTTTTTTTTTTTAATGCCAGGGTTTGTCCCAGGGATGCCAAGTGCACTGTTTGTCCTATATTTCTTTTCTTGCCTGGTCTTCTCTTTTACTAACTGTGTGTTTTGTTCTTTCTATGGAGGATTTTCGTGCGGAAAGAGTAATCTTCCATAGATAAGGAGGTGGATTTCCTGGGAGTATTTAAAAAACGATCAGAAATAAATAGAAAAAAAATCAACGGAAAGTAAGAAGCAGCATTTAAACTTAAAACGAACAGAAATTATTCCGTATATTAGGGGGCTACCCAATTCTAAGTGCCCCGTTCTTTCAACTAAACTATGACCTTTTGTCCCAATCCTTTAAGAACGATTCCTGAATCACAAAGACCGTTTAATTAGAATCAAAACCTTTTTTTTTAAGTACTTTAAATTTTAGCGTGAAGAGAGGGGTATTGAGGACGGGGTAGCCTCCTCATGTATGGAACAGTTTCTGTTCTTTTAAATTTCTAATATTGTTTCTTACTGTCTGTAGAAAAAACTTGTCTTTTTATTTAATTGATACACAAAGTTGGAAAATTGTATGCTAGACACTGAACTTTTTTTCTGAGAATTTAAACCATCCCTTTGCTTGAATCAGTTTATAATTGGTCATAAAGAATTATTTTCTACATAGAATTGAAGAAAATGACGCTCCACTTTGCTCGCGTAGAGCTGTTGAATAATGTTGTCCTATCCTTTACGAGTGTACCAATTATTCTGTCCCACCCTCAATCCTGATTAGACGTTTAAATGAGTTGCTAAATCTTGTCCATATAATTTCTCATTAATACAAACCATTCAATTAATGAACGCGCTTATAGAGTGATGTATTTATAATATAGTTCTTAGTTCCTTCCTTTATATGCAGTGTTTCTTTTTTAGGTACAGCTGACTCTCGATAATTTGAAACTCAAGGGACCAGAGAAAAAGCTCAAATTAATGAGATATTCAAATAACAAGAGTTCAAATAATCAAGAAGGAACAAGGAAGACTCAAATAAACAAATGTTTTATTGAAAATAAATGACACAAATATGTACATACATAAATACAAACTCTTTTATTTAACTTCTTTATCACATATGTATATGGAGTATGTTAAAACTGTTCCAGCGAAAAATCGTTTTGCAAAATGGTCAAAGAATTTTTTATTTTTGTTTATAAATGGACTTACATTTTACATTGTTCAGTTCATTTTCAATGATGATGAGAGCTGTAAAGAAATTATCATTTGTTTCTGTTCTGAGAGCTTAAGTTGTTGATGGATAATTTTGCCTTGTTAACGTGACTGGAATAAGTATTTCTTTTTTTTACCCTCCTTCTCTTCATCTTGAAAAGTGAACAGCTCGGCATTGGTTAAAAAACACGTACTTCACTGGTATCACCGGTATATACCGGATACCTCACCGTTATATACCGTTTATAACCGGTATATTCACCGGATACCGGTATATACCAGAGAGCACCATGGACAGCAATTTCTCCATCCGTGTGAACAAAATCCTCAAAGGCAAACTCATCACAGTTTGGTAGAAGTAACTACTCTGCGTCTAGGGGTATGAATCTCGTTAAATATCGTGACCGTAATAACCGTGCGGGGTTATCTGTTTCCTTAGCAAATCTACTTTTTCTAACGGTATGTAGAATTTTAGAACTGACATTTTTAGACGCCTTATCAATCATATTTATAAAGGTCAAAACTGTTATTTTCACATTCTCACTTTTATCAATGTTATCCAGCAGAATTTATATATTTTCATAGAGTATTGCCAACCAAGATGTCCTCGTTACAAATTCAAATTGTCGAAGTGTTTCTTTTTCAATTTATCAAGTGTTTTATCAAGGGACCGCAAAAAAAGTTCTAATTATCGTGAGAATCAAATTATCGAGTTGTCAAGAGCCGACTGTATTTTGCTAGGTTAATTTTCTTTTTGTGTTGTTCGAATTCTTATTTACTGTAGATATAGAATACCGTGCCCGGTTTCCTGTTCAGTCACTGCAACTATCTATCTGCTGTTAGCAATGCGATAGTCGCAACAAACAAAAAAGAAGATGCAATTCTAAGCAATCGGTATTTCCGGAAACAAATCAACCATTTCTCAGCGAGCAATTGCTCGAGCAAAGCAATCGGAAACGCTAGAACGCTGAAAAAATTCTTCAATTCCTCTCAATTTTCCTATTCACTGGCTTTAAAAGTTGACTCTCAAATGTACGGACGTCGGCACAATTTATTGGATAAAGGTTCTTTATCCAACAATAGATTTTATTTTACTGGTAAAACAGAAAAACAATATATCTTTGAACTTCCATTACACTCCATTTCTCAAGATCAGTCAAGAAATTTAACCTTAATCAGAATTTCTGAAACCAATTCTTATCTAAGGGAATGCCAATAAATCTCAGATTGCACGAAAAGAAGCAACTACAATGAAGAAATCCATCAAAAAACTCAGGACTAGAAAATTTGGTAATGAGATAATAGGAATAACCTTTATCTTCTAAATGACTAAATTTATTTAGAGCGGCACCATACTGATTAATTACTGGTAGCGGGTTTCACACTACGTACATATTTTTCTATGCTAAATAGTTAAATTGTGTTAGCAAACTATTTAAAAGCTAAAAACGTGGAATGGATATGGAGATTCATGCTCTAATCAAGCGTTAAAGGCTTCATGGGAAAAGTTCATTAATTTATTTTCAAAATGATAATTTCTCATGCAGAAACTCCATTTCATTGCTACTACATACGTTTTCCATAATGTAACATAACCTTAAGCAGCGCGAAACTCTATGAGGAGCTTGAGTTTGTCTGTCACTGCCTACTTTAAGGACAAATTTACTCCGAAAGATTTCCTGTCTTAAGTAATGCAAGTGTGAAAGGTTCCACGGCATAGTGTGAAAAAAAAAACCTCGTCTCACGTTCCTTAGCGTCCTCGGTGTTTCAACTTTTCTGATTAGTCCATGACAGTAGAAACAAGTTGAACGTCTAAGACATTAGAAATCAATCTTTCTTTAATGAAAAACTTACTTTATTTCCACTATTTACCGCAAAGGGTAAGATTTGATTATAAGTATTTTATGATTAATGATAATGTGATGAAGGAGGGAGTATAATATAGGGGAATATATTAAAAACACTTTCTTTTGTAAAATTGTATATTATTTGTAAGATAATATCAATTTTAACATTGCTTTCACTTGATTATTTTAATGATTTTTTTCTCGCTTTGCTTTCTGATGAACTTTAGATTTTGATCGAAATGGCCATTCAGAACTCAATTGAACTACATTCTTTAGTAAATCTGTAGCTGCAACAGGAGAAGTAACCACAATAAAGTACTACATAAACAGTAATACAAAGTAATACATTACGAGATTTTATGATGGATTTAAATACAAAAAGAACTATTGCTAAATATTCTGAATGTAGAGGGAGGGGCTACCACCCACTAGAAACACTTTTTTAAACACTGAAGTTCAACCAGCAATTTAGATCAAACAAAACACAATAAGCACACTTTGAAACGAATTTTCTTTAGAAATAGAAATATGTTCAGGCTGAAATTTTTGGAACGTTAATGATAAAATAAAACACAATCAATTATCAAGAAGTTAACATTTCAAACCATCTGATAAGCTTGCAGTAATTTATAAGTTAATTTTAGCGGCAAATCGGAGTTGTTGAGAGAAGGAATAGCTTCCTAAAATTTACGGTAATTTCTGTTTGTTTTAACATTGTGTTTCACTTTCACAACAATAAGTAGTTTTATTCTTAATCAACTTCTAACCGTTTGCATTTTGTTTATAACAACTGAATTATACACTGCACAATGTTATGCTTTAAAGGACGAAACAAAATAACGCGCGAGTATCTACCCTTGGAAAGTGACTTATCTCCTTTTGGCTTTTATACACCTTGAAGAAAACAGACATAAAACAATGTTTGGCCCAAGAATATTTATGGTGTAAAATTGAGCTTGAAATAGGCAAAACAATAAAATATTTCATTTGAATGAGCCTTTTTTCCATTCCATAGCTATAACAAATATCAAAAGACATAGGCACTACAAAGGGACAGCAGGCATCAGCCCCTCTCTCCCTCCTTAAAAGACCGTAAATATACAAAATCGCAGCATTTGGAAAGAATATTATGATTTTTTGGTTGAAAAAAGAGATTTATTTAAATCTACCCCCCCCCCAGCAAAAAAACAACACGGCAGCCAAATGCTAACTATGAGTTTTTTTTTCTATTCGGGGGTTAATCATGACAGCTAAAGTAAAGGACCGCCAAGACAAAACGAATCACGAAGGAAATGTTTCAACAGCTATCTAACCTGCACCAAGAGAAATGCAGCATCATCATAAATGCCCTAGGTCGGGAAGAAAAAGTAGTACTTCACAGAGGTTCGTCTTATCAAACATAACGGCAGCTAATTTTTGCAAGAGTTAAATCAAATACTTACGCCTGATGGGGGAAGGCGGACCTTCCGGACACGAGACTTTAAGTCGAAATCTTATAATACCTAAAAACTTTTTTATGTCATCAGCGATTTTCCCAAATTTATTTTGAGTTTCAATTAACTTGCCGACCTTTAGTTCTGAGTTCGGCTGACACAGTATTATACATATGTATAATAACTTTTGATTAATGCTCCAAATCCAAACATCCCAGTTTTTGTGCACTAAAGACGTACTAATTGGATTTTTTAATGAAATTTATTGTAGGGAGAACACCCTATTTTTAGTACCAGCCTACAGCATCATTAAAATCAAGATAGCACCTTACATATGAAGCCAATTTTTACTTAACGCCAAGGATACAGTAGAAGTATTTCCAGTATAATTGTCTTTCTCTTCTTTATTCCTCTCAAATAGGAGACAGACATTCCGTAATAGTCTTTAACCACGCTCCTAGGAATCAGGATAACAAGTTAGGAACAAGCGAGAAGTTTCAGCTTTCTACTTTTCAAAGCAATTTTGTTGTCGAGCAACTGTCTTTGGGATCAAATGATCAACTGATCAAATGATCAATCAAACGTAACGAACTGTAGTAAGGAGCGACCCGGCTCAATAGTAACCAAAACTCTAAAAAATTGAATTTTGATATCAATAGCTACATCAAAAGAATCGCATTTTAATGCTGATTTTAAATATATAAGTTTCATCAAGTTTAGTCTTACCCATCAAAAGTTACGAGCCTGAGAAAATTTGCCTTGTTTAAGAAAATAGAGGTAAACACCCCCTAAAAGTCGCAGAATCTTAACGAAAATGACACCATCAGATTCAGCGTATCAGAGAACCCTACTGTAGAAGTTTCAAGCTCCTATCTACAAAAATGTGGAATTTTGTATTTTTTGCCAGAAGACAAATCACGGGTGCGTGTTTATTTGTTTGTTTTTTTTGCGTTTTTTTCCAGGGGTCATCGTATCGACCAAGTGGTCCTAGAATGTCGCAAGAGGGCTCATTCTAACGGAAATGAAAAGTTCCAGTGCCCTTTTTAAGTGACCAAAAAAATTGGAGGGCATCTAGGCCCCCTCCCACGCTCATTTTTTTCCAAAAGTCAACGAATCAAAATTTTGAGATAGCCATTTTGTTCAGCATAGTCGAAAACCATAATGACTATGTCTTTGGGGATGCCTTACTCCCCCACAATCCCTGGGGGAGGGGCTTGCAAGTTACAAACTTTGACCAGTGTTTACATATAGTAATGGTTATTGGGAAGTGTACAGACGTTTTCAGGGGGATTTTATTTTGTTTGGGGGTGAGGCTGAGGGGACGGGGCTATGTTGGAGGATCTTTCCTTGGAGGAATCTGTCATGGGGGAAGAAAAATTCAATGAAAAGGGCGCAGGATTTTCTAGCATTACTATAAGAAAACAATGAAAAATAAACATGAAAACATTTTTTCAAATGAAAGGAAGGAGTAGCATTGAAACTTAAAACGAACAGAGATTATTACGCATATGAGGGGTTCTAAAAATACTTTAGCATAAAGAGCGAGGTATTTAGGAGGAAATAAATACCTCGCTCTTTATGCTAAAGTATTTTTAGTAATTTCAACCATGTATTCTACGGCCTTTCTGATTCAGGGGTCATTCTTAAAGAATTGGGACAAAACTTACGATTTAGTGTAAAGAGCGAGGTATTAGCGAGGGTACAAACCCCCTCGTATACATAATAAAAATATAAGATTATGAAAGTTTGTTACGTAAAATACTTTTTAAGTTACGTAAATTTTTTACTAATAAAAACATTCGTTAAAAATTTAAAGTTCTAGTTGCATTTTTAAGTAACCAAAAAATTGGAGGGCAACTAGATCTCCTTCTCCACCCCTTATTTCTCAAAATTGTCTGATCGAAACTAAGAGAAAGCCACTTAGCCAAAAAAAGAATTAATATACAAATTTCATTTTAATAATTTATGTGCGGAGAGCCAAAATCAAACTTAGAGCCATAATTCAAAAACGTTCAGAAATTAAATAAAAAAAACTAGTTTTTTTAACTGAAAGTAAGGAGCGACATTAAAACTTAAAACGAACAGAAATTACTCCGTATATGAAATGGGTTGTCCCCTCCGCAGTCCCTCGCTCTTTACGCTAAAGTTTGACTCTTTGCCACAATTCTACTTTTTAAAACAATTAAAAGCTTTAGCGTAAAGAGCGAGGGACTGCGGAGGGGACAACCCATTTCATATACGGAGTAATTTCTGTTCGTTTTAAGTTTTAATGTCGCTCCTTACTTTCAGTTAAAAAAAACTAGTTTTTTTTATTTAATTGTTTAGAAAAGAGGGAGACGTCTGTCGCAAAGAGTGGTGTTGAATGCTAAGGAAAACCATGTCTTGATGCTTAATTATTTTGATTTTTAACGTTTAACACATTTTTATCGTCTTTTATAAAGTAAAATATAAAAGACAAATCGTTCTTAGCTTCTGAGGACTAACATTTTTTTTCAAAATCTAGTGAACTGATTTAACCAAAATGTAGTGCGACAGCCAAGGGCAAACGCACCTAAGAGCCATTAGAGAGACGGAACTCTTTCTGAGATTGATAACCATGTTACCGTATAACTAGTCTTTTTTTTGCTATTATATTACTAATACGATTAAAGTAAGATTTCTTTTTTTTTTCAATACATATTCGAAAATATTGAATCACCAGAATTTGAACTTCGCACGACTTCACTGAGTTCTAGACTCGAAGCCATTTCTAGCCATGGGAAAAGAGATGGACGCTAGTTTTAAATATACTGTAATAGCGAACAAGTGTCTGAATGGGAATTATCTTTAGTTGGTTTGCAAGCTTAAAAGAGTTAAGAAATGCTATTTGACCATCCTAATGGAAAGAGAAATTTCAAATCTTTAACTTTCGGGAATCAGCTGCTCATACTAGGGATAAAAGTTAAATTCAATAATTTTAATCCTCATTAATTCTGATAATTAAATCATATTCGTTTTGAATCAGAGTCAAAATTAATCATTAACGTAGTTTAAACGTATTAGCCGTATCAGCTATCAACTACAAGAAAATATGTACCAAGACAGAGAGTCCCGGGGAGAAATTGCCAGAAAAAAATAAATGATAAATAGGTCAACTTCCCAATCCAATTTAGCTTTCATTCGATGTGTCTATTATGGAGTTTCTAAAAGTTTCTGCAAATTTCCAGAAATACATATTGGTGATTGACTGGAATCAGGTTCCTTTCAAAGAAAATCTTTTTGTTAGTGCGAATAACATGTAGGAAGCCAATTTGGTTGCTAAGATCAGTATAAAACCCCGACAAAACTTTTTCTATAGTAACTTGCAATCTTTTTTTGTAATTTTACAATACAAAACCCTAAAAACTGAAGCCCTTGGGAACCGATAATAATCAAAATCAATAAACGTGAACAAAAAATTTAATAAATATGCTTGCTTTCAAAGAAACTTCCAGAAAAACAAAACACGAACCGAAAAACGCCTAGTCCTTCAGTGTTATACATTAAAAGGAAATGAAATTCAATCCAATTTAAAATACACTAAAATTGAAATTTTGAAACGATGTTATGTTTGCTGCATAGAAAAAGGATAAAATTTTTAATCACCAAGTTTACGAAACCTCATCTCTTTCGCCAAAATATTCTAACATTGATTTAAAAGCGTCTCTGCTTGTTTAACCAGGGATTTAACAATCCTCCGAATGATTCATACTCCCCAGACTGTATGCCAGTTAAGGCCATTGAGCAGATACAGCTTCTCGAAATAACCGGGATTATAAACGTTTTCCTACACTTTTTGTACAATTCAATAACTTCGGGATTATAAAATTTATCAACAAAATGGAAAAAAATACCATTTGGTCAGCATTCGAGAACACCTCAAAACATTTTAACAAGTTTACCTATTCTTTCACATAGAAATATTCACAATAACAGTAGCAAAATATACACAAAACATAAATATGAAATGTTAAGTATGCAGGCAAAGGGAAAAATCATAATACGCAAACTCCTGAGCTTACTTTAGAAAAACAGCGCATAGTGTGATTAGTTACTAACCTGAAGTAGCCAATAGCAACGCCGATGAAAAGTTGGTAGAATAGCCGAGTGAACATAGCATCCATATATGCACTGAAAAATAAATGACAATCATAAAGATACAAAATAGTCACTAAGAAGGATACTTTCCGAATGTCACTGTTCCTCCATCTCTGTCTCTCAAAAAGACACATTTCACCTTTAACAGGTTTTTTAAGAGATCTTTTTCTTCTTCTTTTTCTTTTTTTAGAGCATGCATAAATATATTTCTTCAGACTAATTTAAAAAAAAAATTCATCGAAAGGCTTGCAAAACAAGGCAACGGTTTGATTTAAGGGTATGGTTGAGATTGTGAGTTATATTCCCCCTATACCCAACTTACCCCATTATTCAATGAGTTGTAGGAAATCTTTAAAAATGGCCCTTTTAGCGGCGAAGAATAGAAAGCTTTCAAATCATGTAGTACGTACTTCGTGAAAATGTGTGAAAAAGTGCTACCATTTTTCTTGAAATGGCGTATTCAAAACCTTCCTAGCCTGAAAATGTGTTTGGAAAATAAAATTCTTGACCCGAGTTGGAGACCCACAAGACCAGGGACTCGCGGTCAACTCTACTCCCAGGAAATATAAATAGACCTTAGACCTAGAAAAATTATGAATACAGCTACGGCGGTCCCGGCAAGCGACGCAGCCTCCTTGGCGCGGGTGTCGAGAAGTAAGCAAGCCAACCATACTAAGGCGTTCCCAGCAGGCGACGCGACTTCAAATATGGCGACGAATTCGCAAAATCTACAAGCCATATCTTTGAGAAAACCAACTACAGTCATAAAGCAAGCAAAATCAAGAATTGGTTATTTGAAAGTCAGATCTGTTAAACAAGAAGCTACGCAAGCCCTCCTTGTCCATGAGATGGAGAAGTACGGTATAGACATATTGTGTGTTTCTGAGACCAGATTTACGGTTCTGGCTATAATTAAAGCGCCCAAATGGTAACAATAGTTCCACATTTTCTACTCTGGAGCATACGATAACTTGGAACTCTACAGCATTGGTTTCATCATGAACCAAAGAACCAGAAACTCACCTCTTGAGTGGGATCCTGTTTCTCCCGGACTGTCAAGGATTAGGCTTAAAGGAAGCCCTGCAAACGTATCCACATTACCTCTAAAAATGAATTCTATTTGGAATTGCAACAACTGTCTTCCTCAGTGGCTGCATGAGACAACCTGATTATTCCAGGGGACTTCAATGCGAGAGTTGATCTGTCTGATACCCCCTGCAAGACCTTGGAAAGTTCAAACTGGGGCACAGATGTGAAAATTGGCAAAGGCTGGTAAATTATGCTTTGATGAATTATCTTGTTGTAACCAACACCATATTTCAGCACAAGCCAAGCCATCTACTGAACTGGTATTCCAACGACGGTGTTACTAAGGCCCAAATTGACTTCATTCTCGTCCGTCAACATTGGAGAAGATCAGTAGTAGACTTCCGCTCTTATAACGGTGCAGACACAGGCTCAAAAGCAGGCTTCAATTACAAGCCAGTGCTTAAAAAAATCCTTTTTCATCTTGTAAAAAGAACAAGCCAAGAACCAGAATCGACACTGGTAAACTGCAAGATATAGAACTTTGGCAAATTCCAAAAATAGAGCTAACAAACCGTCTTGATGACCTAAACATGAATGAAGAGGAAAACCTGCCCTGAGCAAAGATGGGAGACCTTTAAAACAGTGATGAGAGAGACCACCGAAGAGATCCTTGGCCGAACGAAAGCGAAAGGACAGTATTGGATTTACCACCAGAACCCCGTCAACAGTCGATGAGCGTAGGAAAAAGATGAGCGGCCCTGAACATATCACGAAAGACCTGCGCAGAGAGGTCAACCGCAAACTGTGATAAGAGACTTCTTTGTCCTTAGAAAAAGCAGTACGCGCTCATGACACCCATACACTCTACCAGGTTCTTGAAGAATCGACTGGTAAGAAAGCTCTTGGGTCTGAAGTTGTCAGAGACAGATTGGAAGTATCTTTAACTGTCAAGAGGAGCGTTAAATCAGATGGATAGATCACTTCCAAACACTACTTAACCAATCCCCGTCATCAATTCTTGCTTGATTCCCCCTTGTGTTAAAAAAGAACCTTACAATATCGAGCTGGCCGTCCCAACAAGATTAGAAATACTCAAAGCGATGAAGGCCCTGAAGAACAACAAATCCCCAGGCCATGATGGTCTCCCAAAAGAAATATGCAAAGAGAGCCCTGAGATGACAGCGAAGCAGCTTCACAGTACCCTTGAGGAACCATGGAGGACCAACACTTCCCAAAGGATCGAAAGACATAAGTTTGTCTCCCTTTTTACAAGAAAGCTGATAAAACTGAGTGCAAAAATTACCGGGGAATAAGTTTAATTGACATTGCAGCAGAAACGTTAGGAATAATCTTCCTTAACCACTTCAAGGAGGCAAGGGCGAAAAGAACCCGTGAAAATCAAGCCGATTTCCGTCCTGTTAGAGGCTGCACGGACAACATTTTGGCACTCAGCCTCATTATTTAGCAGTTTGAAAGGTATAATTTGGCTCTGACTCTGATCTTTCTGGACTTCGTTTCCGCCTTCGACTCGATCACTCGCCAAAAACTCTGGAAAATTCTAGAAAATGATTTTAATGCCCCTCAAACTTGACGAACTTCTTAAAGCATGCTAGAAGGAATCTGTGAGCCAAGTAGGAATGTATGAAGAAAAGGGTGAAGAATTTACGGTTGAGTTTGGAGTAAAAAAAGGCTGCGTCGTGTCTCGGGCTTTGTTTAACTACTGTATTGATTGGGTGCTTAAAAATGCATTATCTTCTATTCCAGGAGTTCAGATCGGACAGAACCTTTCACTTGGAGACCTTAAATACGCTGATGATGTTGGAGTCCTCTTGAACCCAGAGAAAGCTCAAAATATGCTCGATGAAGTAGTTACTTGGGCAGATCGCATTGGCTTGAAAGTGAGTACAGGGAAGACAAAATTTATGGCAATAAATAACACTGATCCTATTTCGTTAACTATAAATAAAGTACAGTTGGATCAGGTCGACAGCTTCACATACCTTAGATCCCAGCTCTGCACTGATGGATCTCAAGACCTCGATATTCAACAGCGATTGCAGAAAGCACAAATGGTCTTTGCTTCCCTAAGAAAACTGTTGTGGAACCGGCGTGTAATTAGTATAAGAACTAAAGTTCGAGTCTACCTGGCTTTGGTTCGGACAATCCTTCTTTATGGATGTGAAACCTGGCCAGTGAAGCGACTACATGAAAATGCACTGAAGGTGTTTGAGCATACCTGTCTACGTAACATTCTTAGTTAAATCGGAATGATAGCATATCAAGCGTGGATATACGACGGATCTGGGGTATCAAGAAATGCGTTGCCATCAAGATCAAGGAGCATCAACTGAAATGGTTAGGCCAGGACTTACGGAAGCCAACAGAGTACTTGCCTCGCCAAATCCTTCTAACTGAGCGACTTAGCTCATGGAAGAGACGCCAAGGAGGACAGTGGTAGATCTGGTAGAACTTGGTTAAACTAGACTTTGAACTTATTGGGGCGTTCAGAAAGTTCGGTCACAGATGAACAACTCAATGGCCGCCATTTGCAAAACAGCTGGTAGAAGACCGCACTACATGGTTCAAACAGGTCATGAAGATCCTTGATACCGGGCAAGGTGGAAACGCCTGGTTCTCGCCACAAGTATAAGGCGGTAAGCACAAATCTGACCTGCTGTAACATATTCCCTGGGTTGACTTTAGGCTGCTGATTTCCAGATTTTCTCGGAGGGGGTTTAAACGAACCTTAAGCGAGGGTTCATGCAGTCACCAACTGGAAGCGCGGGGAAAGGCAAGGGCAATTGCCCTTCTAGCATTTGAAACAGATTTTTTTATTTTGGAATAATTTAAAACTTAAAAAAAACCTTACCTCCCCATACTTTTTGTGAATTGGCACCCCAGATGGTCTCCTGCCTTGTGCAGGTATTCTATAGTATGTGAACTGCATTGAAAAAGGACTGTCTTTTATTTTCTTTGCATGGCAATTCCTTTCAAATATGAATCTCCAGGCGAAGATATGCCTACAAACTGAAATCTTGCAGTTTGGTAAAAAGTTGAACAATTGTCCAAAAAGAAAAGATATACTTCAGTCTAAATGGAGCAAAAAAGTTGAAAACACAACAAAAGCATTCATTTTATATTCAGATAAACCTTCCCGTAAATTCTAGTTACGCTCCGAATCAGTTCACATCCCTTAAAGACCGAACCTACTTTCCAATTTTGTATCCTCAAGCTTAATCATGGATCTCAGAGTTTACAATGGGGAATGAAAACAGAAAATCTGACTGAAAACTTTAAATCACTTGCGACAGAATTGTTGACTTTAAATTAAATGGTTGCTAACTGAGGTTAAACTTAACCTTAGATTTTGTTAAATCGAGGACACTAATGTTACAACGTAGACTATCAAAAGCTTAATGATAAAGTTTTATATAATTCCAGGCATCAAAAGGAAACTATTTAAATATAATTAAATGAATATTGCTGTAATAAAAAATTGAAAACAAATACGTTTCACGAACCAAAAGTAAGAACAATAGAATGTCAAGTAAAATACAGTTAAATATAGATAAGAAGCCCTAAGATTGTCTTTCTTCTTCTATTTTTCAAGTTTTACTTCCTTTTCCTTTTTTGCACCAATGGATATCTTACATAAGCCTTTTTTCACGATAACAAATTAAAAAGAAAAAATAAGAAGAAAAATATAATTAAGCAGAAGGAAGCCCTAAAGAAAAGCTAACCTTCTTTCCTCTTGTTTTTCTTTGTTTTCATTTCCCTTTTTCTTTGTTTTCCGTAACTACAAGCGCATCGAAAATCTGACAGTTCTTGCTTTGACTTTAATGATATCTAAGGCTGACTTCAACTTCATTAGGCTGGGCCAAATAGATTGCTAAATTTATACGTAACAGGCCAAGAAGCCTAACAAGGAGGCTGTAACCATTATTTTTTTTTAGGAGTTTTTCCTTAAAGAAAACAATGTAAAGCAATAATAGTAAGCAAAATTTATGAGACTTTAAAAATCTTCAAAATTCTCGAAAAAACAGCAAATTTTGATATGCAATTTGAAGTATCTTTTATACCTCTATTTTTTCCTGTTTTGAAATATAACTTTTACATAGCCTTGTTTTGACACACAATTTTAATGCATCAGCAATTTTTCTAACATATAATTCTTTAAAATGTAAATCCGACAGAAAGATTTTCCATTACGTACACATGGTAATACTTTAAAAATTTATTTTTGCTCTAGTAAGTTGATTATTGTGTCGAGCAGCCTTTATGTTTATTTGATAATTTTAGGAAAAAAATTGATTGAAAACAAAACTAAGAATCATAAAGCAATGGAATATGAAAAACATTGGGCGAAGCTATGCAAAGAAACATTCCACCCCATCTATCAATGAACTGAGAAGGTCCAGGTTAAAGACATAAATGCCGACAATGCCCTCAAACCTAAAAAAAACGTTAGAGACTTGCACGCAAACTGTGTCTTGTTAGAGAGCCAATACCAATTAGGCCTTATGGGAGTTCCTTTGCAGTGCGTTGAAGTAACATTATGAGTAGGTAAGCAATTTAGGGATCCATGACCGTTGATTTACGGACGCCACAAATCTTGAAGGTGCTGAATTGGTTGAATTATTCAAGCTCAAAGACAATCTCAACGTTTCAGTAATAGTCACTATTTCCACTGTTAATTAAATAATCAACTCATCTTGTTGAAAAAATAATTTTATTAAGGAGCCAAAATAATGAGTTTTTCCCACCACCTCCCAAAGGAAGTTGAAAACCAGAGCATACCATACAAGTTATCCTTGACAGGTAGAGGTTAGAAGATCTTCATCCCTGACAATAGGGAGTTTTCTTTCTGACAACTATTTCAGACACAGAAAGGCATAGATTAGAAGGGCTTTATCACTTAATATTCAGAGTACTGCTTCCGGTTGTGAGGCAACAGATACACATAATGGAAACTGAAGGGGGGTGGTCAAAGGGTTGTTTTGGGAGGGTAGGGGATCAAAGCATGAAAACGTGCAAAATTAGCCCCAAATTTCCTGTCTTTCCAAGATTGAACATTTTAAATCAATATGGGGCAGGGGAGAAAATCGACCTTCTAAACATCCATTTTCCAGCCGTGTATAGACATGTTTTGATCGTCAATAATAAATCAAACTTTAACAATCTAGACTAACGTTATTATCCAGCACCATACTATAATCGAAATGAAAGTCCAGTCTATTTCTCAAACAATGATTTGCACAGTGACCAATTGAATTTATTATTTAAATTCTAACGGTTTTTCCACTTATTTATAGATAATGTCTACACGTTCAAAAACTTCGTAACAGCAAGTTTTTTGATTTTGTCATTTAATTTTACTCGGAGCCAAGATTCTCAATTTGAGAATTTAAAAAAGAATTAATAAAAAGAAATTTGAGAAACTAATAATATAATTAAAAATCACCGAATTAGTAGAAAAAAAGGGTTCAAAAGCATTCACCATACTGCGGATGGAGTTCAACGATAATGCTTAAAGATGCTACAACTACAATAAGCAAAATATCACAGCCCTAGGCCGGTGGAGGTCAACACAGTTACTCAAGCACTTCCAGCCCCCTACCAGCTATATTCAATTTCCCTCTTCAGAACCTCCCATGAAGTTACAACTTCGATTGCGTCTCTTGTTGATATCCCCTATTCAAGGACGTCTCGCTTTCCAGCTGGTCTGAGCTATATTGCCAAAGATTGTAGCTGCAAAAATAAAATACTTTCTATCAAATTAAGATTCATCAGTTGCCCTATTGTATTTTAGAATAAGTACACACAGAAACCAGGAAGAGCTACGTAAAGATCTGATACTTTTTTTAGGAGACGAATCGGTTACGGGAGTACGACCCTGCTTTTAATTTTCGCGTTTCCTACATGATTACGTCCAAGTTACCTCAGTGCCTTGAACTTTCAGTTTCATATGATCTTCACGAGTCGTTTTCCCATCCTTGCGCTTTTTCCAACAGTAACCATCTCTCCTATATCGAACTTTCTTCCTTGAATAAAGATGCATGGAACCACTTTTTGGCCTAAAAGATAAGACATGATGATATGCTGAATTTTGACAGAATAGGGCATACCGTGTCAAGCAAAACGACATAGCCTAGCGACGTCACTATGTGAATTCCAGGTGTTATGTATGATTGAAACTAAAACAAAATTTAAAAAGATTCCCTTGGATAGACCTACTCATCTTTAAAAATATTAATATAGCTTTGCTTTAAGCTACATTAACAGGGAGTGGTCAGACCTAGTATTTTTCAGTATATGTTTTTCAATATTCAGTATTAAATACGGATGTAACACAAGCAAACTTATAACTAAAGATATATCCTAGGTTAAAGTTCATTCCAAAAGTTATTCACGTTGTCTCGTTTACTTTTGAGTTTGATTCAATAAAACGTAACATTTCTAACCCTGCATTTGTAAAACTTCTAGCTAAAGAGGTTCAAGCTCATCCAATATCACTTTGTGCTTATTTATGGCTGGTTCAGTACACTTTCTTCTTGAATATTCATGTTGTACGAACTTCTTGAAGTACTTTCAAGAAAACGCTGCCTTTTCTGCGAAAAATGCAGCTTATTCTTCACATGTGCACGCTACCAAAAAGCTATAAGACAACGCTACATCAGACTAGTCCTTAATTTTATAGGCTGGGAATATCTTACTCTTCAAGTACCAAAGACCATGAAACTGAAAACTGACTGTTTGGATTGGTGGATGGTTTTGAAGAGCAAGTTTATACAATTAATAAAAAAAAAACTGGATTCAATTTTGAATGAGAAAGACATTTATGCACAATTATGCAATTTTTGGCAGCAGCAGGCGACAAATTAAAAAGAAAAAAACATGAGTGAAAGATAAAAAAAAAAACTAAAACATGTCCCCTAACAGCTTAAGAAGATGCAGTTTTCCGTTGAATGTGTACTTGTCTTTAGAAATCTAATAGTGTTTGATGTCTTTACGGACGAAAATCATTGCTGAATCTAATTAATTTCTTTTGCTTATTTATTTAAGTTGTTACGTGTGGCGAAACTGACTAAAATGTGAAACTATCCAAAAAAATTCATAATTTTGAAACAACCAAAAGCATAGCAAATCGTGGTTATCGAGTATGAATAAAACTAAAATGAGTCCAGGTAGCAAAAAAAAAAAAATATCTTAATATCCTTGGTGCTCTCTAGATCTTAAGTGACATAGAAAACGAAACAATCCTTCCATCAGTTGCTAATAAAGTCCAGTTTCTTTAAAATTTGGATTTTTTAAGATCTGTATTGAGTATATTTTTCATATCGTAGCAGAAGGAAAATAGTAGAGAAGGCATAAGAAAACAGATCGCTACTATGCACATTCACGGACCGAACAAAAAAGTCAGCATAGTAGGACATGGGAAGTTAAAAGCAGAATTCTATTAAAAGAGGGAAGAGCGTTTAATTATTTCTTTACAAATCTGTCGGAATAGAAGAATGGGAATACATTAACAAGGAATTTGTCAAATGTAAGAGGAATAAGCCCCTTCATATATATAATTTCATGTAACTTCGTTATTGCAAATTCACAAACAAATAAATAAATTAAACAACATTTTCGCGCTGGAGAAAACCTATGAGGGTTTGCGGTCGCACGAAAGCCCACCTAACTATTTATCTGTTAACTAGACTATTTACTTAAATCTTAATTATTTAATTAAAACTATTATAAATAAACCATAACCGATTAAAAAAAAATTAATAATTGATTAAAAAAACATAAAATAAAATAATAATAACAAATCCAGTTTCCATCACTCTTCAATACTCAACTCCCCCTCCGTTCCCCCATCCTGCCCTCACAACCCCACCTTAGCCCTGCCTACCCTTACCTTCCCAGCCCCTTTTACCTCTCTATTTTTTAAGTAATTTAAAAAATTTAATGTTAAGTAATTTAATAATTCGATTTTACATTTTAAAACAATTTAATACCTTTTGAGCATTTTATTGGTCATAAGTCAGAATTGACTTTTATATGCGACCAAAAGAATGGTATTTACGGAGGATTTCACTCAAGGATATTTCAATTACGAAAAAGGGGATCCGTAAAAGAGTGCATCAGTAGAAGATAAAACTAGTCACGGTAGAATATTACAAGTGGTAATAGCAGTAACAGTAATAGCAGCGGTAACAGTCGTGGTAGGAGCACTATTGCAACAAAATAGTACTTGAGAATGAAGTAGAACTAGTGGTAGCAGTAGTAGTAATTGTAAGGGTTTAAAATGGGCATTACGAAAATCCTTGTCCTTGAGTCTTTTTCGTGTGGTAGTGTAACATATATTTTTAAGAAACAGATATGTCCTAATTCTTGCAATTTTTACAGGCCTATTATCATAACTTATACTCTCAGTTAGCTTTTTGGTATATACTGCTCCCATGTATTCCTGATTTAATTAAATATCATAGCAGTCCATTTTCATTCAGAGAAAGCATTGCCACCAACATGCTTATCGGGCTCTTGTTCGCCTTTTAAAGGAGGTTTTTCAAACTGGATATGGTGTCTATTTTACACCGTCGATATTTCCAAAGCATTCGACAGCGTTTGTCATTGGTAAATTTAATCTGCTTTGCATCAACATGGGGTTACCACTTCGGTGATTTCGGTTTTCTGGTTCGCATTCTTATTTTCGGCTGATGTCGGGCAGTGAGGCATTTATATGACATATTGCAGGATGTTTTAGGGTCAGGCAAGGAGGTGTACTTTCACCCCGTATCTTTCCTGCCTGTATTACCAGTGTACTGTCAGGGTTTCAAAGCACTTGTTTGATAGTTTTTCTGATTTATCGCATTTAGCCCATGCAGATGATTTGTAGTTAAATGGTGTTCTAGGATCTAATCAATTGGGTTGCAACCTTTTTCTTATTCTACAAATACTGAACCTAAAATTAAGCTATGCTATTTTAAAATTATTGGAAACAAGAGTTTATTGGAAGACGAGCTTTATCTAGACTATAATCAAACTTTTGTAACTATACTGTGCTTTTTTATGCTGGTAGTAGCACTATCTTTTAACAATTTAGCGCGAATCGATTTAGCGATTTAGCGCGAATCGAGACTGATTACATTGGTATCTTCAATTTTTACTTTATTTCTCTCAATTTTTCCATAGTTCTACATTAACTACCTAATCAGCGATGAATATCATCCAAACATTTTAAGTACTAAGTTCTAAATCATTAGTTGATGCAACGCTGCCCATTGGTCCGATCCACTGTTTTATCCGCTTTTCAAACAGTTCGTGGTAACGAACTGTAGTAAGGAGCGACCCGGCTGAATAGTAAACGAAACTCTAAAAAATGGAATTTTGATACAAAATAGATGCATCAAAAAATCGGATTTTTATGCTGATTTTAAATATATAAGTTTCATCAAATTTAGTCTTACTTATCAAAAGTTACGAGCCTGAGAAAATTTGCCTTATTTTGGAAAATAGGGGAAACATCTCCTAAAAGTTATAAAATCTTAACAAAAATCACACCATCGCATTCAGCGTATCAGAAAACCATACTGTAGAATTTTCAAGCTCCTATCTACAAATTTTTTTTTTTGTTTTTTTTTTGTTGCCAGAAGACCGATCACATGTGCGTGTTCTTTTTTTTTCTTTTCTTTTTTTAGGGTGATCGTGTCGACCCAGTGGTCCTAGAATGTTGCAAGAGGGTCCATTCTAACGGAAATTAAAAGTTCTAGTGCCCTTTTTAAGTGACCAAAAAATCGGAGGGCACCTAGAACCCCTCCCAAGCTCATTTTTTCCCAAAGTCAACGGGTCAAAATTTTGAGATAGTCATTTTGCTCAGCACAGTCGAAAAAACCTGACAGTTATGTCTTTGGGGATGGCTTACTCCCTCACAGTCCCTGGGGGAGGGGCTGCAAGTTACAAACTTTGACCAGTGTTTACATACAGTAATGGTTATTGGGAAGTGTACTGACGTTTTCAGGGGAATTATTTTCTTGGTTAGGGAGGGGGTTGATGGGAGGGACTTACGTGGGAGGATCTTTCAATGGAGGAATTTGTCACGGGAGGAGAGAATTTCCATGAAGGGGGCGTAGGATTTTCTAGCATTATTTAAAACAAGAAACCATGAAAAAATAAATATGAAAAAGTTTTTTTCAACTGAAAGTAAGGATCAGCATTAAAACAAAACGAACAGAAATTATTGCGTATATGAGGGTTCGTCTCCTCTTAAATACCTGCTCTTTGCGCTAAAGTATTTTTAGTAATTTCAACTATTTATTCTACGGCCTTTGTGAATAAGGGGTCATTCTTAAAGAACTGGGACAAAATTTAAGCTTTAGTGTAAAGGGAAATGTATTAAAGAGGGGGCAAACCCCCTCATATACGTATTAAAAATATACAAATATAGAAGTTCGTTACGTAAGTTAATTTGTAATATTTTTTACTAATAAAAACGTTCATACAAAATTAAAAGTTCTTGTTGCCTTTTTAAGTAACCATAAGATTGAAGGGCAGCTAGGCCTCCTCCTTCACCCCTTTTTTCTCAAAATCGCCCGATCAAAACTAAGAAAAAGCCATTTAGCCTACAAAAAAAAATTAATATGCAAATTTCGTTTTAAGTATTCATGTGTGAAGAGCCAAAATCAAAACATGCATTAATTCAAAAACGCTCAGAAATTAAATAAAAAACAAGTTTTTTTAACTGAAAGTAAGGAGCGACATTAAAACTTAAAACGAACAGAAATTACTCCGTATATGAAAGGGGCTGTTCCCTCCTCAATGCTCCGATCTTTATGCTAAAATTTTTCACTTGTTTTAAAAAGTAGATTTAAGAGAAAGAGTCAAACTTTAGCGTGAAGAGCGGGGCGTTGAGGAGGGAACAGCCCCTTTCATATACGGAGTAATTTCTGTTCGTTGTAAGTTTTAATGCCGCTCCTTAGTTTCAGTTAAAAAAAATAATTTTCGTAAATAGAATCATTTTGTCGCATTTTACTGGTTTTTGGTGGTTTTGAATTTTTTTTAGTCTTTGAAGATGTTTTGTACTTGATGATTTTTGTTTCTTTTAATCTTTTTTTTCTTTCTTTTTATCACTCAGTAGTCGAAAAATAGTTGATAAAAATAAAGAATAATTATTGATACAACTGCTCTTATTATTAACACACTTTCAAAATTAGAGCCAACATTACAGACACGCTAAAAAGTAACTTCAATCCACAAAAAAATTGAACATGTCTCTGATAGCCAGTTCTTCCTCGTGGTAAATGACACTTTAAATCTGGAAACTTTCTAAAGGCTAGCTTGATATGTTGGCAACTTATAAAGGGGAAGATAAAAACTTTCACATCAAAGGTGAAACGAGGTTTCAAGCATGCACAAGAAGAAATTAAACAGTCTTTAAAGGAAAAGATGATTTAAACACTGAATCCGATAGAATTATGGATCTAAAGAAAAGGATTTAAATAACTGCTGGCAATGTAAAAGTACTTGTCCAGCAATTAAGTTGTATGTAAGCTAGTTGCTCAATAAGCTTTGCTAGAAAGCCTATATCACAGCCCTGCATGACCAGTAAGATTATGATTGGGTTTTAAAACAAGAATTCATACTTCGGGCGTGAAAATTTCCAAAGGAAAATACGATATCCATAAAAAGAAAAATAGTGGTAAGGTAATTGAAAATATTCATTTTGATTTTCAATACCTAATTCCCTCTTTAATATCCAATTCATTGATTCTTGCATATGATCGAAAAAAGAATTAAAGAATTAGTCCGCCAGGAATAGAAGGAGCATTAATGGAAAAGTTATGGAAGAAAAACAACTAGATTTGACCTTATTTTGCCAGTTACGTTTATTCAAGCTTTAGGTCGGAAGTATTGCATACCTCTCACTTGTTTGCAGGTATGTTAGATATGGGGAACCCCCCACCCCGATATATTTGGCCTCTTGGTATCGATAATATGTTGGTGCAAAGTGCCACGATTTTTCCAACGCCACAAAAATTTTTGTTCGGTTAAATAATGATCACAAACATAATGACATGTCATCTACAGGAATCTCAAACTTGGTCGGAAAACGCAGGAGTTTTACCGACTCATGCAGTGATTTTACCCTTGGCACCACATTTCCCCATTCAGTTTCATAAAGAACATGGAAATACTGACGCAGCGTGGACTGTAATCTAAATCTCAGTCAATAAATGTAGCGGTTGTACCGACAGGTGCAGTGACTTTACGGACTGCACTGGCTTTACGGATTAAACTAGTATTTTCTATTCGATCAAATGAAGAACATGAAAATAATGATATGACATCTACCAAAATCTGGTAAATGCAGCAGTTTTATCAACACATGCCCTAATTTTACAGATGGCACCACAATTTTTCATTCGGTTAAGTGAAAAACATGAAAATACTAACATGACATCTTCCAAAATGCTATCAATGCTATCACAATCAGTTAATGCACTGATTTTACTGACTGAAAAGAATGGGCGAAAACCTCATTCGGAAGAAACTAGTACCAGTTACTGCAAGGCATAAATGGTCACAGTCACTTTCTATAACAGATTAGATGGTTAGTAGATTAAGAGCTGTGGGTGGTAAAGGAAGCGACACCTACCCAAGGGACTGGCCACATGTAGAACCACATGTCTTAAGTTTCGCATTGGAAGGGAACCATTACGATCTCAAATTTCGTATTCGAAACGGATATTATGCTAATTATTGATAAAAAAAATCGGTAAAAATGATCAGCCAGTAGAAAAATCTCTCACTCCCCCCCCCCCAAATATTTTGGGTAATACCCCTGCTTATTTGTAATCAGTTAAATTAATAAAGACAAGCTTTCCACCTACCTCCCGAAACCCAAACAGCTCAAACCACCACTCCCTATATTAAGGTTGAATTAGTTGTTTTTTTCCTGAAAACATCAAATAATGAACACACATACACTGACTCTCTGGATAATTACTGGTGCACAAACGTAACTTTGTAATAATACAAATGAATGAGTGATGGGTCGAATAAAACAACAGAGTCAAATGAAGCTTAATACTTAGTAGCATATTAGGGCAAATCGAAAAGAAAACACACATCCTTCATCATCTTTTTTAAGAAAAATACAAAATTCAGCATTTTGTATATTGAGACCACCAGGGTTTTAAAGCATTAGGAAGTACTTAAAAGTGAGGAGTTTCATTTTGGTTTGGAGGTGTACTTCTTTTTGAGGACCAGCTGGCGCACTCTTTCTTTTCTTAAGCCATGCAAATTTTCCTATGCTTGAAACAATTGACGTCCAAGCCCTCCTTGAACTTAGGTCCAATTTTATTCTTCTGTCCTTCTAATTTTCTTTTCCAGAAGAAGGCTAGCTCAAAGAGAATAAGTCTCGATACATCGTACCTCAGAGACAAAACAAAGTGTTGCTCATACAACTCCTATTGTGCAGAATATAACAATGCCTGGGTAGGCATACACGTCCTATGCTCTTGCGTCTTAACCGTTGATCTGCCAAGCCCTATAGACGTACAGTAATACGACTTAAATAGTTACAACACAGACTTTAGTGTACTTTTTTCGAGTTTTGTTTTGGTCTAAAACTCTTGCCCCTTTCATTGTGTTTTTCCAACAGTAAATACTCTCAAATCCTTAGCTATGCGGACAGAGATACCTATTTCATTTCCATCATCTGGACGAAGGTTCAGCTTTACCAAAATCCTTGAACCACTCGACACTCGCCATAGCTCCTTTCTAATAAAGAGTCCAGAAGATCGTAATGAAAGAGTCCTCTGTAAGTTAGCCCCCCCCCCCAAAGTCGATTTTTAAGACAGTCATGGACAAATAGCTCGAAAAATGCACAGAACTAAAGTGATGTCGTGTCCAGCATCTGTTCAACAATGAAGCAGGAATACTAAGATTATCAAATTTGAACGTGACCCCTTAGGGACAATGAACTACTCAAAAGCAAATTTCATTCACTTCTGACTCAAAACTATTAACTGAAGTCCATCGAAAGCTGGGCTAAAATCAAGTCCATAAGTCTTCTATGCATTTCCCTTCAACCACTCCTCAACTGCTGAAAACACTGCAACTACATCACACCAAAACGAACCTTCCTGAAATTCTGAACATTCCTTGACTGTAAATCCAAGCTACATTTACGGAATGGATGCTCCTATCTTATTATTAGCAAATTAAGACATGCTCTCTTTTTTTTCTTTTTTTTATTTATATGCTAAACCACTCAAGGACAACAAAATATTTTTACAATTTTGCATAAGAACATAAAGAAACCATTAGAAGTGGATGTTTTCTTCATTCATGGAAATCTAGAAAGAAGCATTTATGACAAAAACAGTCTTGCAAGAGTTTCTAAAAGTTTAAGAAGGTAAATTACTCGCTCGATAAAACTCACTATAACTCAAAATGTTCAAGAGGAAAAATAGCTTAAAGTGAATTAATAAGCAAATAAAGACGAAAATATTATGAAAGTGACGCATGTTTATTCCAGTCAAAAAAACAAAGAGAAAGTAATACAGTTGGAAAAATAGGGTCCTTTTTATTCTCTCTCTCTCTCTAGGTCACTAGATCTTATTTGTAAAATAATTGTTGATCAGCTAGCACCTTACCTTTCATTCCTCCATTCAAGACTTTAGGGGAAACTACAAAAGAAATCGGTCTTTTTGCGTCCCAATAGCTTTTGTTCTGATGTTCTGTATATACTGAGCAGACTCGATCAAATTTGTTTATAAAGTATGACCCTTGACACTACTTCACGAAGCATTGTTCCTTTAAATTGTCTTCAAACAATTCTTGAAAACCCGCAACAAATCTTCCTATTTTTCTTTAGTGACCAATAATATGGCTTTATTCGGCAATTTCTTTTGCATTAAACAGAGTTATTCACCGATTTTTTGTTGTTTTTTGCATTAAATAGAGTTATCAGATACGAAAGTTTAGCAGATAATTCCTGGAGAAGCTATCTAGTAAAAAAGAAATACAAACTTCAAGGCAAGAGTAGCCACAGTTCATGTATAATTCGAAACACGTGTGAAAGTTTTAAACCTAAACCAGAACGATGCACAACTGGTCAATATTTGAATAACATTGGAAAATCAAAACCACTTCAAAGGACAAAATTTGGTTTTCATCTCTCTAAGCGAAGCTTTCTTTGAGTTTAATAATCCTAGCACGTTTTCTTTCAACAATTACAAAGAAAAAGGTCTTTAGGGATAGTAACGGACAGTCTTGCAATATTAGAAAGTCTGAAGGTAGAATCAGAAATAGACAAGAAAATGATATTTTAGTATCCTTGGATTGTTCGAACAGGCTTCATTCTCTAATTTTGAGAATTTTTATTTGGAAAACAAAATTGTTTACAGCCTTGAAGTTATGAAAAACAAACCACTTTATAAAATTAACCGATTGTATATTCATATTATTCATTGTGAAAATAGATTTTGTAGCGTAAAACAAACATTAGAAATAGTATACAGAGTTGCAAAATATTATTAATAATAGAAGAATATAGAGGGTGATAGTGCTGCATCTTTCACTGATATGACAGCAAACATGCCCTTGAATGAAAGTATACCCTTACATGATTCCCCGCATCAAGAACCAACGAAATGCCCATAAAATACGCCCAGTTCCGGCCGGGTCAACAATATAAAGTGCAAACCTCGAACAAAACAAAATAATATATGATTTTATAAAAGAAAACGTGACACTTAATAAAGAAAGAATATAACTAATTTGAATAGCTTAGAAAAAAAGTCGGAGCGTTTGTACGCCAATGAAGGGCTGAGTTACCATGAAGCTACCTATAGAGGCTCATAATATATTATCACGCTAAATGTATAAAGTCTGAAACCTCTTCATTCAAGTGGAGTCCTCTAAGACAAACGCACCAAGGGTTGTGTAAACACCAATTCGAGTAAAACTATTGCACCATCATAGCATATTGTTCAATGTAAAGAAAAAAGTTTTTCACTAAAATTAAAGACCAAATTTAAAACTTAGAATGAATATTAATTAGTTTATGTTAAACCCGAGCCTACGACAGGCAGCAATTATGATGAATAAATTGAACTAAAAAAAAAAAAAATAAAGCCAAACATAAAGCAAGCATTAATTGCCGTAAACGAGGGTGGTAGTATCGCACCTTGAACCCCCAAATGGCTAGATTATCCTTTAAGTTTAAATGGTTAGATTTTCTTCTAATTACAAGATATAAAAATTAGATATTGATCAAATTTACAAGAGTTCTTTTTGGGCCTCCCTTTAGGCTTCCCTTTTGTTCAAGAACTACCTTTAGGCCTGCCTTTTTTCAAGGACTACCTTTAGGGCTTTCAGTAAAACAGATTGGTAATATTTACTTGATTATAATTCCAATAAGATGTAATACTTTTCCATTCAGAATCTATCTGTGAATCTTCTGTTTTGAATGGAGTGTTTGCACAATTTGGGGCCTTATTCCATGCGACTGTCCTTATTATGCTGCTCCCGAAGGCACATTTTTGAATCTTTTGACTGTTTTAATTAAAATGGCTTTCTTAAACTGCCAATCAAAATTAAAACATTTTTTGCCACCTGGATCAATCTTAGGTCTAGCCGTACCTGAAAACCAAGATTTTCTATGATTTTTCTTTTGGTTATCCTAAAATGTTAAAGGTTAGTTTTCTTGCGGAAGAAGTTTCACCAGTGTTTCTGAACCGAATCGTGAAAACAACATTATTCCAGCCGCCAGCTGACAAAAAGACGCTTATTTTCAGATCGTCATGATACATCTGTTTCAAGCAGTCTGGAAGCACTTCCTAGCAATATCAAGCCCGCTAATTACGATTATAGCAGCGAATAGATGCCTCCGAGGGTGTCTGGCCCTTAAAAGTGACCTGATAACAAGTGCTATCCAGCGAGTTTTGTTTGCACCTTTGTCAGAATTACAGCGCCACCAGTTACAAAGCTCATGCAAGGCATGCATCTTCAAGAAGAAGAAATTATTTGCAACCATTTAAGTAGCTACCACCATTAGTTGACAGCGTAGCTGACAAAACTCTCACAACGATTATCGAATTTGAAATAAGCATTAGAAATATCTGGAGCCTGGAATCGATGAAGCTACTACATGATATATAAACTGGAGTAACCTATGAAATTTTAGCACGCCGCATATATAAAGAGAAAAGGCTAAATGATTTTAAATAAAAAGCCTATAATTTCTGGCTAAAGAAGAAGAAGAATATTACAATTTTTTGAAAGAAATTTGCAATGGAGATGATGGTTGCATTTGAATAGAGTACTTAATTATGAATCAAATGTCGTGATAACTTTTTCGAGCAGCCAATTATCAAGTTCTTAACCCTTTCTATCACTCTTCTTTATTTCCTTATTTCCCCACCTTGGTTTTTTTAACTTTCATTTTAATTTAAAATAGTACCAATATTTGGTAGCGTTTTAGATGATAGTTATTGTTGTTACTTTTCAAAGCAACAGAGTTAGATAGGTTAAATAAAACTTTCAGAAATGAAATTGAAACATAAATACACTTTGGGAAAATGCTTTCAAGCTACCAGACCAAGTCCCGGTTTCTAGGGCTTAGAAGATTCCGGCGAAGACAGGCAGGTCAAACCGGAAAAAAGTCAGTCCGAACTTTGAAAAAAAAATTCAAATGACGCTTACGACAACAGCATCTAGACTTCCTGAGTCTAATGCTCCAGTGAAAAATATCTTCTGACCATTAAAAATACACAGATTATTTATGATATACATGAAGGAAATACAAAATTTTCCAGAAGAAATACGTGCAAAGTTACTGTGCATCTTTGTCAACGTCAAGGGCAAGGAAGATTCAACGAACCTAGTGAAACCTGATCATGCCGATGAATCTATCCTAAATCAAAAAGCTAAAGTTGTGTTAAAGGAGTTACCCTGAAACCTTTAGCCGTTTTCAAAGTGAACAACTGTATTATCGTTTTCAGCAAAATTTTAAAGAGCCCTATACCAGTTGGCTGGAGAAGAGCAGACAAAAGAGAAAAGCTGCAGAAGCGATCAACTTGAAATCTACTCAAGGATTTCTGGCTAAAAAAATGTCAAGTTTCTCAAAATTAAAAATTAAAACCACTGAGTCACCCAATAACTGGTTTCTGCGGCTAGAAGTGTAGCTGCCACAGCATCTCTAAAATTGGACTTGATTAAAAAGGTGATGTTGGTATCCAAATGTTGTCACGACTCTCCAGTGGATGTTCCAAAGAAGCTCCTATCATACGAATGGCTTCCATTCACAATTATAATTTGTAAGGAAAAAAAGGCGTTCTGAAACTACGCAGTGTTAATAAATCGACTTTGCCTGAACTATTTAAGAGCTATTTGAATACAGACTCTTCGCCGACTGTAGTAGTGGGAAGCCTGATATCCTGCAAGCCTGTAGTAGTGGCAAGCCTGATATCCTGCAAGCCTGTAGTAGTGGTAAGCCTGCAACCGAATGGGAGAGATTGTGCATTTCATGCCGTATTTTTGGTCTCACAAACCAATTGGAGAAGAGGCTTTGAAATGTTTACTCGGGGGATATTTCAGAAACTCCAGGATACTTAGCCTACAGACTCTCGATATAAGTGAAAAACTAGTTTGATAAATTCGTTAATATTTTTCACATTGAAAAATTCATAATTTATCTCCATACACTGGACAAATTGTTTATCTTGTATATACCGCAAATCAAACTAGCCAAGAGTGAAACAAGGGTGATTTCAATCTGTCTCTTTTACATTCGTATGTGGCACATCTTCATTTCTTTATTGGTTTCTGAAGTGAAAACATAAATTATTTAATACTTGGAAAGGATAAATATGGCAAAATAAGATATTAGGTCTTTCAAAAAAGATGTTCTTATAGGTAAGTAAACAACTAATAATTTAAAGGGTTAAATGATTTTAATAACAAACAAATTAATAGGCTTTACCTATTTCAGGAAACGTACACTTCTTTTCAATTTCTGTTTGTTAACAAGATATTAGGGTTAGCCTATATTCACTTATTCAATCACTGGATTTTCACCCAGTTCATTGCAAATTCATGGCTGTGTTTTCCTTCTGCGACATCAATCGGTAAAAAGTTACACTCTCGTGAGTTCCGTGATGGTATATTTTTTTTTTCTCATTTTCTGCTAATTTCTAGAACTCTTTCTTTATTATTATTTTTAAATTGGCGGGTGCATGTAAAAAAAAAATAATAAAAAAAGAAAAGAAAATTAAGATCTTCTTCATTGAAAATTGAAGTCCCGGTTATTCCTAATTTTTCGGAAACTTATACGATTGTGTAGCTTTTCACTTAACAACTTAAAGAATTAGGTCACATCTTGCAGTACAATAATTTAAAGGCACAAGGGCTTCCTAACAAGTTATAACTTTTGACGTTCAACTAGAAGAAGAAGAAGAAAGATCTTCCAGGGCAATTTCTGACACATAGGGAATCACATTAACGTTTCAGCTGCTTTTTTTCACCCTGAACAATTGACCTATCCCTGAAAATATAACAATACCTACTAACTTCCCCTGAATAATAAATTTCTGTTACTTTGATTTTAACCAAGTTTATCTTTCATTAAATAGATACCAAGCGTACGCTGAAAACAAACATGGAGTGGGATGGTCTCGAATACTGATCAAAAAAAAGAAAACTATAAAAGACAACTTTAAAAATAAAAAGAGAAGTGTTGTGAATGAATACGATACATATTTTGCTGTTGTGAATGATATTTTGCTGTCTATCTGAAAGAATAAAACTGACTCAATTGAGAACAGCTGTAGTATTTATTAGTCAAACATTAATATCAAGAGTGCAACAATGGTAGTTGTTCCACACGTGACCAAAATAGAACCATGTAGTCACTTCATACATGTAGCTAAACTGGTCTTTTTTTAAGACAGACACTAATCGTCAACAAATAACAGCTCAGAAACATAACTTTTAAACACAGCGCTCTTAAACATCTCTCGCGATTGTTTAAACTTTTTAATGATTTTAAATGTCCGGGGGAGGGATTTTTTCGGAATGGTTCGAAAGCGATGAATAGATGGATATGTCTAGTTTACATATAAACTGAATAATGTCGGGCCCAGCTTGTCCCCCTGGGCACACCACTGACTACTGACTACCAATCAATAGAGTCTAGAATAGAGCCATAAATAACAACACATTCAGGTCACTGAGACAGGAATTAAGAAATATCAACTAACTAAATTTAATGGGTTATATTAGATTTAATCTCAAGAATAAAAGATAACGAAAAACTTTGTGAAAGGTCATTGTTTTGGTCCAACACGGTCGGTTTTTCAATTAATTAAGTTGCAGAATCATAGGTGCGAATAAGATTGGCTGAAATTAATTTCCTTTTTTGACATGGTACATGCATGAATTGTAACTCAAGTTAGACTTGCATTAATTTCTTTTTCCCAAGTTGTATGGCTCTCTTTGAACATGCATAGAATAAAAATTAATTCTAAATATACAACTTCTTCTTGTAAAATAAAAAAAATCAATAAAATATGAAGTAAAGATAATATCCTCCAGCAAATAATCAAAGAGTTCATAGTAACGAATTGTGATTAAGGAGCGATGCACATCAATAGTAACCGAAACTCTTGATAACATATATATATATATATATATATATATATATATATATATATATATATATATATATATATATATATATATATATATATATATATATATATATATATATATATATATATATATATATATATATATATATATATATATATATATATATATATATATATATATCAGGGGCAAGTTGTTATCAGGGACAAGTGCCTGCGCACTCTCTAAGAATAAGCAGAAAAGAGTGGGTGAGATCCTTAGAGAATACCTGTAGAGATAAAAAACTCCTCAGTGCGTCCTTAACTAGCCTGCACCATGCTTCTCGTACATACTAATTACAATATCAGAAGAAATTCCATAGTCAGCCAAGACATGCCAGATACCATCTTGCCAAATTAGGTCAAAGGTTTGCTTAAAGTCGATGAACAGTTGGTTCAACTCTTTACCAAATTCCATAAATCGTTCCATGATTAGTTAATGACACATGTTTGGTCTATAGTGGAACTATTCTGACAGAATCTAGCATGATAATCAGGTATAACATGTCTTGTCATGTTTATTGTGGTCTAGGAGAATTTTCATGAGGATTTTAGCGGGTTGGCAAGTAAGTGATATGAGCCTGTAGCTGTTGCAAGAGCTTTTGGATCCTTTCTTGTGTAAGGGAATTACGACAGATGTTGACCAGACCTCGGGGTAGTATTTGTTTCTCAAACACGTGTTACTATTTGATGGTGCAGATCGACGATAACGTCAGATTCTACTTCTAGCAATACTCCTGGTATACCGTCTATTCCGGGTGCTTTATTGGTTTTAAGGAATTTAATAGCGGTTTCTACCTTTGACCTTAAGGATGGTAGAGGTTGTTCCTCCTTTATTTGTGCTCTGAAGGACTTTAGGATCTGGATTTACTGGGAGATTTAGCTTTTCCTGGAAATACTCTTTTCAACGATTTCCGATTTTAGCGCAAGAGATAATTTTGCGCCCATTTTTATCCAAGAGATCCAGGCACTTCGTGTCGCTATGATTTGCTAGCTCTTTAGTACGTTTGCACATAAGGTGTGAGTTACCTCGTTGGAAGTCGTCTTCGCACTACTGACACTTTCTGGTTATCATGCCTTCAAGTGCCTGGCGAGTTTTCTCTCGATTTGGCGTTTGAGTTGCTTGAACCTTTCCTTACTTTCTTGATCTTGTTTGTTTATGAGAGTTCGTTTCTCATTGATCACGTCAACAATCTCCAGGGTAATCCAAATCTTGTCTCTGGCATATTTACGGCAGAGAACGGTCTCATCTGTCTCTCATATAGCCCTTCTACTTTGCAACACAAGCTGATCAATGTCGGATGGGCTAAATACGACAGATGTTTCTTGTATGATCTTCGATAGACTTTCGTTTAGCGGCTCTCTATGCTTTTGTTTCGTCTTCTGGTCCTTCAGGGCTTCCATTTGGAATCTTGGGACATTTTGCTTCGATTTGACAACAGCCTTTAATGTATCTTAAACAAAATGAAGTCACAAGGAGGTTGCGATCCCTTTCAAGATCTCCACCGAAGAGTCACTGTGTCGGTGAACGATGATTTCCAGCGGTACAATATCAGTTGCAATAAATCATGTTGGCAGTCCTTCCATCAGGGGCCACCGAGTTATTTTCCTCTTTCGTCGGTGTTTGAACGTTGTGTTTGTTACAAAAAGGTCGTTATCTCAGCAAAATTCTATGTGTCGCTCTTCTCTGCTGTCGATATATTCGATTCTAAATTTGCCATGATTATAATGAAGTCTTTCTTTGGAATGGTTTTGGCAAGACCCTGAGAGCAAAAATCGTCAGATTCCTCATGCGACCTTGACGAATCAGGAGCGTAAACCTGCAGTAGAGCTTGCTGAACTTGCTTTTGGGTCGAATCATTATCAATCTTTCCGAGACAGACACCACCGAACCAAAGATTTTCTTGTTTTTTTTTTCGTCAGCAAAAACCCAACTTCCTGCCTGCTTTTTTCATCTTTCCTGCCAGATAGTAGGAGGGTCGCGTTTCCTATCTATTCTTCGCTGTTACCTGGTAGATGCGTCTCTGAGAGACCAATGATACCCCACTTGTATCGGTTTACTTCATGGAGGAGCATGTTTCTCTTTCCTGGTTTTGCAAGTGTCCGGAGGTTTAATGTTTCGATTCCGGTTGTAAGTCTTGTACATACAACTGGTATATTATCCGTTTGAGACTGACTGGTCAAATATTCCCTAAACTGGTTTCCAACGCTTTTGGCTGTCAAGACATCGGTTGCACCATATGCGGTAATTTGTCCGTCAGTTTCCCAAAACGCGGTAACTTGTTCGTCGGCTTCCCCAGACGCAGTAATTTGTTCATCGATTCATCCAGATGCGGTAGCCCTAGTTCGAAATCTCATTAAATGTCCACTCATGATTCATAAAGAGGAGAAATTTCTTGGCTTACTTTCGAAGCAACAGAAAGCCAATCCTCTTTGCTTCTAGCAGGGATCGTTGACATCCTTATGTGTGCCTTCCGCCCTTTCACAGTTGTCTCCCTGAAGAGGATCCTCCCATGATGGTATCCTGCGTTGCATTTTTGCCAGAAGTAAGTTATATTTTTTTTTTCTTGCCAGAAATAAGATCACCAATGCGTGTTAATTTTTTTGTATGTTTTTCCTAGCGGTGATTTTACCGATCCATTGATCCATGAGGATCGTGATAGGGCTCATTTGAAAATCAAAAGTTCTAGCGCCGTTTTTAAGGGACCAAAAATAATTGAGGGCATATAATTCCTTCCCACGCCCTCTTTTCATTTTTTTTTTGAAAAGATCCGATCAAAATTTTGAGATAGGCATTTTGCTCAGCATAGTCGAAAGACTATGTCTTTGTGGAAGACATGACCTCTCACAGCCCCTAGGGGAAGGGCTCCAAGCTATAAACTTTTTCCATTGTTTACATATTGTATTGGATATTGGGAAGTAAATAGATATTTTTACGAGCGTTATGGTGGGGGGTTACATCGACGGATCTTTCAATGTAATATTTTTTGTAGAGAAGGGAATTTTCCATTGAGAGGGAGCTGTATTTTCCGGCATTATTTAAAATCCAATCAAAGATTTTTTTTTTAATACTGTTAAAAAACTTCTTATTCTTCTAATTAAACGAGCCTTCTGTTTCACGAGTCGTTTTTAAAGAACTGGGACAAAGTTCAAACTTTAGCGTAAAGAGTGAGGTGTTGAGGAGGGGGCAACCCCCCTCATATTCGTAACAATTTCTGCTCGTTTTGAGTTTTAACGTTGCTCCATACTTTTAGTTGAAAAGAATTTAATTTATTTAATTTCTGGTCATTTTTAAATAATGATTAAGTCGGCAAAGAGAAAGCAAGACATAAGAAGAATTTCGTTTGGGAATTCTGGCAAATTTTCCCTGAAAAATCCACCCCCTGGAAACTTCTCTCCCCATGGAAATTCCCAAAAAAAATTCCCCCCCCCAAAGAATGTAGGCATACTTCCTAATAAGAAATACTACACGCAAACAACGGTCAAATTTTATAACTTAAAGAACTTTCCCCTGAGGCTGTTGGAAGTTAAGATACCTTCAAAGGCATAGTTATTCAAACTTTCAACTATGCCGAACAAAATGGATATCTTAACGCTGATTTTAAATATATAAGTTTAATCAAGTTTAGTCTTACCCATCAAAAGTTACGAGCCTGAGAAAGTTTGCCTTATTTTAGAAAATAGGGGAAAACACCCCCCTAAAAGTCATAGAAGCTTAACGAAAATCACACCATCAGATACAGCGTATCAGAGAACCATAATGTAGAAGTTTCAAGCTCCTATCTATAAAAATGTGGAATTTTGTATTTTTTGCCAGAAGGCAGATCAGGGATGCGTGTTTATTTGTTTGTTTTTTGTTTTTTTGTTGTTTTTTTTTCCAGGGGTGATCGTATCGACCCATTGGTCCTAGAATGTTGCAAGAGGGCTCATTCTAACGGAAATAAAAAGTTCTGGTGCCCTTTTTAAGTGACCAAAAGAATTGGAGGGCACCTAGGCCCCCTCCCACGCTAATCGTTTTCCCAAAGTCATCGGATCAAAATTCTGAGATAGCCATTTTATTAAGCATAGTCGAAAAACCTCATAACTATGTCTTTGAGGACAACTTACTCCCCCAAAGTCCCCGTGGGAGGGGCTACAAGTGACAAACTTTGACCTGTGCTAACATATAGTAATGGTTATCGGGAAGTGTACAGACGTTTTCAGAGGGATTTTTTTGGTTTGGGGGGGAGTTGTTGAGAAGAGGGGGACATGTTAGGGGAATTTTCCATGGAGTAATTTGTCCTGGGGGAAGAAAATTTCCATGAAGGGAGCGCAGGATTTTCTAGCATTATTAAAAAAAAAAACAATACAAAAATAAATATGAAAAAGTTTTTTCATCTGAAAGTAAGGAGCAGCATTAAAACGAACAAAAATTACTACGCATATGAGAGGATTCGTCCCCTCCTCAATACCTCACTCTTTACGCTAAAGTATTTTTAGTAATTTCAACTATGTATTCTACGGCCTTTGTGATTCAGGGGTCATTCTTAAGGAATTGGGACAAAACTTCAGCTTTGTTGTAAAGAGCGAGGTACTGATGATAGAAGGTAATAAGCTTACCTAAGCTATGGATGTCAGGTGACTGATTTTTTCTTCTAACGATAATTTCGACAGGACCTGTGCCTGTCATCATCAGGTTAATTCAAATCTGAGGGGGTAAATCCCCTCATATACATAATAAAAACATACGAATACAAAAGTTCGTTACGTAAGCTAATTCGTAAGTTACGTATATCTTTTACTAATAAAAACGTTTGTAAAAAAATAAATGTTCTAGTTGCCTTTTTAAGTAACCAAAAAACTGGGGGGGGGCGACTAGACCTCCTCCACCGCTCCTTTTTTCCCAAAATTATTCGATTAAAACTATGAGAAAGCCATTTAGCCAAAAAAAAATAAATATGCAAATTTTGTTTTAATTATTCATCTGCGGAGAGCCAAAATCAAAACATATATTAATTCAAAAACGTTCAGAAATTAATTTTAAAAAACAAGTTTTTTTAACTGAAAGTAAGAAGCGACATTAAAACTTAAAACGAACAGAAATTACTTCGTATATGAAAGGGGCTGGTCCCTCTTCAACGCCCCGCTCTTTACGCTAAAGTTGTTTTACTGTTTTAAAAAGTAGAGTTGAGAGAAAGTATCAAACTTTAGTGTAAAGAGCGGGGCGTTGAGGAGGGACCAGCCCCTTTCATATACGAAGTAATTTCTGTCCGTTTTAAGTTTTAATGTCCCTCCTTACATTCAGCTAAAAAAAATTGTTTTTTTTAATTATCAGCATAATAAGCCGATTCATTTGATGTACCTATTGGTGTCAAAATTCCGTTTTAGAGTTTCGGTTGCTATTGACCCGGGTCGCTCCTTACTTATAGTTCGCTGCTACGAACTGTTTTATAAAATTGATTACTGGAATTGTTTTACTCCACAGCTAACAACAAACTTAAAACCCAGCACGCAAGTTTTTAAATTAAAAAAGAGTTGAAAGTGGTTGTGTCTTGCGTAGAGATAACATTTCATTTTCTAAAATCACGGAAGCACTAAACCATTGCTATGCAATAATGACGAAAAAAAACAAGTTTCATACTGTTGCTGATTTTTTTTTTTTAGGGTTTTTGTATAAAAAGGATTTGAATTGACTGTTGAATTTTTGTTCTAATCATTACTATTAACTATACCCAAAAGGGTCACAGGATAAGAAAATTTCAAATTTATCTAATGTTTCAGGTCTTTTCATGATACCAGGCAAACACGGAATTAATAAAACTTCCTTTTGGAAAACCACTTCTGAGAGCAAAAAAACCTGAAGACGCTTGCACATGTGAGCTGTTATCAAAATGAGATATAGAATTCTAACTTGTCTAAATCACTTCTTCTGGGGTCCATACACCTCTATTACCAGCAATAACCCACTGTCACTTTATTGTAAAGGAGATGCATATTGGCTACATACATTTAATTAGCATAATGTTTAACTTATTTCATCACTAGAACTCCTAGACAAGTAGCATAAAATAAATAATTTCTAACAGACATACAATGTTATAAATTCGTTCAACTTTCTAAACATCAATGGAGTCACAGTTACTTAACTCTCTTTTGAGAAGGCAACTTCTCAACAAAAACAAACATCCGAAAACTCGCAGATGTGACCTGAATTTTTTAAATCCCTCCGAAACACGGACAAGACCAAAAGAACGACTGAATTTTTAATGTGATGTTTTCTCCTAATTTTCCAAGGAAGATTAAAAGTTTTATAGATTAAAGTTTGACCTAACAAGAAAAAGAAGCGGAATTCTGAATAGTTGAGCACGAGAAAGAGAAAGGGGACTCGTAAGAGAAAGATATTTGCAGATCTTTCTTTTCATTAAAATCTTTTTAATTAGCATAATCTACGCCCATACAGTAGAAAAAAACTGTATGAATAAATAAACTAATGACTGAAACCCCTATGAAGGAACTGTATATTAAAAAAATTAATGAAGGCAATATTTTGCTGTAGTCGATCGTTGCGAATACCTAGATGATTCAAGAAAGGTCCATACAGGATAATGAGGATTCGCTGATTCACAATGAAATTCACTCAGAATGGCATTCAGCACTTTTCAAAACCCTGTACCGTCAAAAACAAGGGATCGGATTTTAGTATTTATTCCAAGGTTTAAACCAGCTAAGACTGCATTTAAGAATGCAGTCTTGGAATTACATTTAAAGATGTGCAAAGGATTGCATTTAAGACTGCATTAAGAATGCATTTAAGAATGCAGTCTTAGAATTGCATTTAAGGACACGCTAAGAATTGAATTTAAGACTGGACTAAGAATGCATTTAAGAATGCAGTTTTAGAATTGCATTTAAGGACACGCTAAGAATTGAATTTAACACTGCATTAAGAATGCATTTAAGAATGCAGTCTTAGAATTGCATTTAAGGACACGCTAAGAATTGAATTTAAGACTGTACTAAGAATGCATTTAAGAATGCAGTTTTAGAATTGCATTTAAGGACACGCTAAGAATTGAATTTAACACTGCACTAAGAATGCATTTAAGAATGTAGTGTTAGAATTGCATTTAAGGACACGCTAAGAATTGAATTTAAGACTGCACTAAGAATGCATTTAAGAATGCAGTCTTAGAATTGCATTTAAGGACACGCTAAGAATTGAATTTAAGACTGCACTAAGAATACATTTAAGAATGCAGTCTTAGAATTGAATTTAAGGACACGCTAAGAATTGAATTTAACACTGCACTATTAGAATTACATTTAAGAATGCTAGTCAATCGTAATCTTTCGGGAGTTTTTTTTTTATTATTAGTAATCTGAATAAAATCGATTTCATGTAAACTGAATTCCTGAGAGACCCGAGCGTCCTAAGCTCCTTCCCAATCACAGAACGTACTACCCCACCACTAAGCCACCTCCACTAAGACTTGAGACCAAAGCAAACGTATAATTCCTAAAACGATGTAAAAATCTGGGACCGGACGGTGCCACTGCAGATCTAATAAATGCTGGCTCAAATGATATTTTCGAACTATGCGACACAATCATACGAGCCACCTGGTCTGTCCCACAACAGACCAGGTTGTCTGTCCCACACTATACTTTTCCTAAAATAGTGGTGTAAGCCAGAAATAGTACCAAATCCACAAAAAGGCTCAAAGAAAGAGCGTGATAAATTACCAGTTTATTAGCATAAATCCCAGCAAAAGAAAATTGTGAGTAAGATTCTTCTCCATAGATTCCAAGCAATCATCGTTCCTGCCACTGGCTGGTGTCTAGCTGGCTTCCGACCAAGACGTAAGGATCAAATTTTTATAGTGTACCTACTAATGGAACAATACATCGGGCTTAACACAGAGCTCTACCAACTTTGTACTGATGATATGGATCAGCTAGCTATAACGACTTAAGAACTCGAAAGACAGGCAGACAGTCTTACCTAAGTAATGAAACCGATTAGGGTAGAGATTAATACAAACTAAATCAAAGTCATGATTACGTCACGGGAGAACAGCCCAAACCCTCCATCTATAGCAATTAATGTTGAGCTAGTGGAAACAGTTGGTCCGATTCCTTCACTAAGTCAGGCTGTTAATTGCTTATAATTGCCAAACTGCTGACATAAGAAGCCACCTGGCCCTGGTCAGCATTAGTTTCAGAGGACTGTAAAACTTATGGATATCCAGCCACCATTCGAACCGTCTAAAAATCCATCTCTTTATAGTGTGAGTATAACCATAGAAATTGAAAAGAGGCCCCTTTACCGGACATAAAAGATTATATATACTGACCATGTCACAAATGAAGAAATCAGAAGAAGACTGAAGTCACTAGACAAGATCATATGCAGAGTTAAAAGACAGTAACTTGAAACGACAGTCGAAGGTGCCAATCGCGAGGAAGACCTTGGAAGAGATGGACTGACAATTTCGACCAGCAGTGTATTATCCAACTGCTCAGAACTGTCCCACACAAAGCAGCGTATCGAACACTGTTCAATAATACTATGAAACTAGCAGTCCCAAAACACCTCATGAAGATGTATGGGACTTAATTAAGTAAGTAAAACTCCAGTTTTTAGTAAATCCAGGTGCAAGCTAATCCTCCATTGGGAAAGGGTTTGGTCTCAAATGATCCTAAAAATTGGTATTGCCTGAGTCAGGTTACAAGTAAAATCTAAATGTCAATGAGCCTTGAATTACCGAGCACAATGAAAATTAATTCTGATTGTTGGAAAATTTAAGTAAAAACTAACACAACCATATATATCCCAGAAATCAGATAAAACTGGAAAGTCAACTTTTGATGAAAGACTTCCAAATGCAATCATGCAGTTCTGGCAACGGAACTGCATGACGAACTAATTGCACTAAAAGTTGGTCCTGAAAGTAACCAAGTCTCTGCAACTCATTCATGCCACTTCCCCTTGTAAGACCACCGCTAGTTTCCAACGAGCGCATGACGATCTTCTCAATGACCAGATTTGACGACAGACCCACTCAAAATTTTTAACATATTTCCCGTTCTGAAAACTGTCGAGCACGTCGGGATTGGTAGTTTCTAGCTATTTCAGATTTTGCAGGTACACCCTGGCGGACTTCGCATATAGGAAATGGTTGGACGCAGCGAAACACGGTAACATAACTATAACTGCCTGAAGATAAAGATCCTAGTTCACCGTACGCTCTGCGTACAAAGAATTTTACATCCTCAAAATCAACCTAAAAAAACACAATTCTTTTACATTAAAATAAAGGTGATTTTCACAATCCCCGTGATCTAGTACCCTACTCTAGACATGAATCTTAATGTTATACGTCTTTATACTGAAAAACGAATTCCACCTCTTCAAAATCAACCACAAACTCAAAAAAACCTAATTTTTAGTTTTACGTTCAAATAAAGGTGGTTTTTGTAATCCCATGATCTCATAGCCTATTCTAGACATCAGTTTTGTTGTTGTATTCCTTTACATGGAAGCACGACTTTCACCTCCTTAAAATCGACCTCAATCTAAAAAACCAAGTTTTCATTTTACGTTCAAATAAAATTGATTTTCATAATCACTGTGATCTATTACCCTATTTTAAACATCAGTTTGGTTTTTGTACGTCTATATATAAAAACACGAAAAAAGAACATATTTTTGGAACAGCTAGATGAGCAAACTTTGCATATTTGGAATCAGCACATTTTTCTGAACTGAGTGGTAAAAGAATTATTTCTTTTCTAATTTTTTCCTGTTTAGGCCCTTTTTTTTCACACACTTCCTAGACTATACATATAAAACTGTCAGCTTATTTCCAGTAGTAATTGCAAGTATTTTTTCTCAATTTTTGTAATACTGTTCATCAATAAACGGGTCCTGCCATTCTTTCACTCTAAAAAAGGCCTAAATGATGGTCTTAATAAGCTAATTAAATGAAAAAAAACTAGTTTTTTTAACTGTAAGTAAGGAGCGACATTAAAACTTAAAACGAACAGTAATTATTCAGTATATGAAATGGGTTGTCCGCTCTTCAACGTCTCGCTCTTTACGCTAAAGCTTTTAATTGTTTTAAAAAATAGAATTGTGGCAGAGTCAAACTTTAGCGTAAAGAGCGAGACGTTGAAGAGCGGGCAACCCATTTCATATACTGAATAATTTCTGTTCGTTTTAAGTTTTAATGTCGCTCCTTACTTACAGTTAAAAAACTAGTTTTTTTCATTTAATTTCTGAACGTTTTTGAATTAATGCATGTTTGATTTTAGCTCTCCACCATAGGACTTGTCCAATCTTATTGAATTTTTTGTATTGAATCAGATTAACAGATTATTAAAATGAAATTTGTATATTAATTCCTTTTTTGGCTAAATTGCTTTCTCTTAGCTTTGATCAGACGATTTTGAGAAATAAGGGGTGGGGAAGGAGGCCTAGTTGCCCTCCAATTTTTCGGTTACATAAAAAGGCAACTATAACTTTTAGTTTTTAACTAACGTTTCTATTACTGTTTATTACTGTTTTAAAATGTAGAGTTAAGAGAAAAAGTCAAACTTTAGCGTAAAGAGCGGGGTGTTGAGGAGGAAAAGCCCCTTTCATATACGGAGTAATTTCTGTTCGTTTTAAGTTTTACTGTCGCTCCTTACTTGCAGTTAAAAAAAACTTGTTTTTTTTATTTAATTATTGAAAAGCGCTTGCATTGCTATACACTAGTTTTTGCGACCATTCAATACTTTTCCTATCTGGTATTTCACCTATTCTGAAAAAAAGACAAGATCTGGCTGAATTGTGTATATTATATTTCCGCTATTGTAAGTTTCTGTTTCATTTACCCCAGTCTTATAGGAAAAAGAAAATAATTTGGTATTTCGGGGCTTCTGACATTATTACTCCTTTGCGGAAGTTAGGCTTAAAATTGGAAAAGGATTATATTTTTTCTCTGGGCCCCTTCCACCTCTTAGTTCGTTTATTTTCTCGTTAGTTTTCACCTGTTTTCGCTTTATAGTTGTGTTATCTCTTAGCAGTTCTTTCGTTAGTTGAGTTATGGTTGTGGTATATATGTTTTATCGCTCGTATAGTTGTGTTATTTTCAAATTACACTCCATAATAGAGAGGCTCCGAACACCCAGCATTGTATATTAAGCTCTGAATTTGACGTTTTTTTCTAACGTGACCAGATTAGTCCTGCGCCCTTTTCATTGAATTTTTCTTCCCCCACGACATATTTCTCCAAGGAAAGATCCCCTCAACCCTACCCCCAAAACCAAAAAAATCCCCCTGAAAACGTCTGTACACTTCCCAATAACCATTATTATATGTAAACACTGGTCGAAGTTTGTAACTTGCAGCCCCTCCCCCAGGGACTGTGGGGGAGTAAGTCATCCCCGAAGACATAGTTATTATGATTTTCGACTATGCTGAACAAAATGGCTATCTCAAAATTTTGATCCGTTGACTTTGGGAAAAAATGAGCGTGGAAGGGGGCCTAGATGTCCTCCAATTTTTTTGGTCACTTAAAAAGGGCACTAGAACTTTTAATTTCCGTTAGAATGAGCCCTCTTGCGACATTCTAGGACCACTTGGTCGATACGATTACGCCTGAAAAAAAAAAAAAAAAAAAAAAAAAAAAAAAAAAAAAAAAAAAAAAAAAAAAAAACACTCACCCGTGATTTGTCTTCTGGCAAAAAATACAAAATTCCACATTTTTGCAGATAGGAGCTTGAAACTTCTACAGTAGGGTTCTCTGTTACGCTGAATCTGATGGTGTCATTTTCGTTAAGATTCTATGACTTTTAGGAGGTATTTCCCTCTATTTTCTAAAATAAGGCTAATTTTAGGGGGTGTTTCCCCCTATTTTCCTAAATAAGGCAAATTTTCTCAGGCTCGTAACTTTTGATGGGTAAGACTAAACTTGATGAAACTTATATATTTAAAATCAGCATTAAAATGCAATTCTTTTGATGTAGCTATTGATATCAAAATTCAATTTTTTAGAGTTTTGGTTACTATTGAGCCGGATCACTCCTTACTACAGTTCGTTACCACGAACTGTTTGATTTCCGTGATACTTTTAGTGTATTTTAGGAAGGGCGGTGTACGATCCTCCCTACTCCCTCCTCAACCTTCTCGATCCATCTGAACTGACGCACAGGTGAGACCCTTCTAGAAGATCCGGTTTCACTGCACAAGCTGAATTTTATATTTCCGGCTCAGATCAGATAATTTAATATTAGATCTCAAAAGTGAGAAACATATCTAAAATGGCCGAATTTCCATTCCCAGTTGATCAACAATTTGTGGTTTCAAAAATCAAAATACTTTTATACCATAAACAGGGGCCCTATTTAGGGAGCGGGTGAGGCAAAGAGAATGCCCTAGCTCCTGGGCCCAAGATTCGTCAAATTTGTAATAAACAAGCAAAAAAGAGGACATGGGTGCAAACTATAAGAAAATAGCAAAACTTTTAACTGTTTGAAAGAAAAGAGTCATACCTGATTTTGACTTCTTTCGATAACCAATCACAGTGACGCTCAAAGTTGATAAGAACAGCGGCGATTTCCTAAAACAAAGATATATTGAATGCTCAAGAAAAAAAAATGCAGAAACGTAGGGGAAAGAAAGAGTAAGAAAGAGAGAGAGAAAGAGAGAGAGAGAGCTTAATGTTGCTCTTTCTTTTTCCTTGAATACTTTTTTGATGGAAACAGTTTTTTTAAAATTAAGTTTTGTTCCGTTTTTGATTAACATAGTCGTTTTAAATGACAAAGAAAAGAATATTTTAAATCTTTTTGTTTTCTCTATTAGAATACATATCTTTGCTTACTATTAATACATTTGAAAAAAATGTTGCAATTCCTAATACATTGTGCCTATGCTATTTTGACAACCTGGATGCACCTAAACCCTTTTGATACAGTTCAATAGCTACAGCAAAAGTACTAAGAGTAGTAGCGTCGAAAGTTCCAACTTCATACCCTTAGTCGTTCTTGAAATGTTGTTGACAACCAGCACGCACGTAGTGACTCTTGATTTAGTTTTAAGGCAACATAAATTTTTTCTAAAACTTTCTACTGTATACCCTTTTCTAGTCCTAACATATCCCGCCGGGATGCCCTGACAACCTGGTCTATTTTGGCAAGCTGGACGCACTTAAGCTATTTGATTTAGTTCAATAGTAGCAGTAGTAGTAGTAAAAGTAGTAGCAAAACTGGTAGTGATATTTGTAGCCCAGGGAGCTTCAGCTTAATACCTTAAGCCGTTGCTGATATGTTGCTAATACACTCCTTTGATAAACCACATGTACATAGTTTGCCTTAATTCAGTTCAACGCCGCCCTCACCGTTCCCTGAAGGTTTAACTAATACCTCTGAAGTTTTCACCTTTATACATATAGCCTTAGTTGTAGTTGTACTCACATTAGAAGTAGTAGGAGTACTAGCAATAATAGTAGGATTAGTAGTATTACTAACACTAGTAGCAGTAGTACTAAGTAGTAGTATGCACCGCCTTTTGGTCAGTTAAACCTACCCCTCATGACACTCTGGAAGTTTCAACTTAACACTATAATCTGTTGCTATGATATTCCCTTTATGCCCTTTTGATAAAAAGTATACCCATTGTGCGTTTTAATTTAGTTCAACTTCCTCCTCAACTTGTACTGAAATTTTCACCTTATTACTCTCAGCCGTAGTAGTAGTCACTATAGAAGCATCAGTTGTAGTACTGCCAGCAGTAGAAACATTAGAAGTAGTGGTAGCGTGTAAATATTGCCATTTTTGTCGATTGATCACCCCCTTATCTTTCCTGAAAGTTCCAACTTTATCCCCCTCAGTCACTCGTCAGCTACACCCTTTTGACAAACTGTATAAACATAGCATGTTTTGATTTAATTCAACGCTCACCTCAACATTCTCTGAAAGCCTCACCTGACCACCCTTGGTCTTTTTGAGCACCAAAGGTCGAACTGGCCCCTCTTCTCAATAACCAATGTTATATGTAAGCAATGGGCGATCTGCATAACTTACAGCCCTTGTCTAGAGGGCTCTGGGGGGGGGGTCGACATCACCAAACAGTGATGTCACTTACTTGAAGTACTTTTACTTGAAGTACTACTTAAGTAAAATTTTCCATTACTTGTACTTGTACTTAAGTAAAAACTCTAGGGTGTACTTATTACTTGATACTTAAGCAAGATTACGAAATACTTATTACTTAAGATACTTTTAATGTACTTGTTTTTCAAATACTTTACCTTTGACACGAAAATTTTGTGTGTGTGTGCTTTGGCAATGTCCAAGAAAACATCACCTTTAGGCTTAGAGCAAACTCAGATATAGGTTTTGTGTGTCTATGCTTTCCCAATGTACAAGAAAACATCACCCTTCAGATTTAGAGTAAACTCAGATATAGCCCCATACCCTTTTTTGGATATGAAATAAGGTATTTGTTTTTGACGAAAAAATTATAGTATGATTAACACTTGGTTTAATTTTTGTTTAAAAGTTATATAACAAAGAAAATTGAAATTATTTCACAGTTCACTGGTCGACAGTGAGCTAAAATCCCTTGTTTTGTGCTAAATGTTGCATACTGTAGTCAATTTGGGCTTATATTTCTGACATTAGTATTAAGTTTTGTCGTCTCGTCAACTGAACCAGATTTCTACCATTTCATCATCTTCAGGACCCTATTATTGGTAAAACTACTGAAGCTATGAATCTTTGCCCATCTAAATGATGTCTGCAATAAAAAAGTCTAGGCAATTCTAGCTGTATCCAATGCAGTGGTATTTTGTCAAATTCGTTCCAGCAAATTCAGGTATTCAGACGAATCTGACTTCAGATTTGTCACTCCATTCATAAGTTATAGGCCCTACTAAATTAAGGAAAACTCAAATTTCTTAAGACTTGAAACCCTCTCCCCCTCGCCCTACTTGAGATAGGGTTTGTGATACCAGAACTTGATATGAGCCCTGATCTTAGCCATCTTTGGTCTAGTTTTCATTCGGATCCGTTACTCCATTTGCAAGTTATACTAAATTAAATAGAACACTTAAATTTTTCAGGAATTAAAACCTACTCCCCCTTGTTAAATTTGAGCTACGGTCTTTATCTCAAAACTTGATATGTGTAATGGTCTTAGGCCTCTTCGGTTCAATTTTCATTCAGATCCATCATTCCAGTCGCAAGTTACTCTGAATTAAACGAAAAACTGTTTTTAGCTGGTAAAGCCCTCTCCCCCCTGTTTTATTTGATCTAGGGTCTTCATCTTTCAATTTGATGTGTTTCATGATCCTTGGCACCAAATTGGCACCTTGGCACCTAATACGTGATTACACAGACGGAAGGACAGACAGACAGACGGACCGACGGATTTTGCAACGTCTTAGGTAGCCATGTTGGCTAATTGGATCCAAAAAAATTAAAACAATGGCATATCATCATCCAGGTATTATCACCTATTTACCGCCAGTCAGATTTGTATTGAAATTCAACTATTTGGATTTAAAATTGAGTTCAATTAGGGCGATGGGGCTTTAAGTGTTAAAAAAATTTCTAGTTTTTTATTTAATTCATTGTAAATTGCATATGGAGATGAATTTCGATGAAAATTGAATAAAGATGCCTACGAGTATGGTATGCATTGAGTTCAGGGACGGAGACCCAAGCTTAATGAAAAGTTGAGTTTTTCATTTAATTCAGTGTAGCTTGCGAGAGATTGATGGATCTCAGTGAAGCTTTTGGTTTAATTTAGTATACCTTACGAATGGAGCAACGGATCCAAATGAAAGCTAGACCAACACTAGGATCAGGGCTCATATCGAGCTCTGATATCACAAGCCCTATCTAAAATAGGGCGAGGGGGAGGGGGTTTCAAGTTTTAAGAAAGTCGAGTTTTCCTTCAGTTTAGTAGGGCCTATAACTACTTCCACCCATGGCTTGCCCAAAGCCTGGAAATAACCCTTTTCCAAAATAAATCATACTGAAGCCAACCTTCAACCAAATATTCCATTCCCAGAGAAAATTACTTTGTATGGCACTTGGTATTTACCAAGTTACATACAGTGATCGCAAATTCTGTAGGTCTGTCGGTCTGTCAGTCCTGGTCTTCCTAGTTGAAGCACTTCCAGATAAGCTAGGACGATGATATTTGGCAGGCGCATCAGGGACCAGATCAGATTAAATCTGAAATAGTTGTTTCCCCGATTTGACCATCTGGGGGGGGGGGAGTGGGAGGACGGTTAATTTGGAAAAATTAGATCTGATCTTAATTAAATTTGATATTTAGGAGGATATCATGTCTCAGAGCTCTTTCATTAAATTCCGACCGGATCAGGTGACATTGGAGGGGGAAACCAAAAATCTTGGAAAATGCTTAGAGTGGAAAGATCGGGATGAAACTTAGTGGGAAAAATAAGCTCAAGTCCTAGATACGTGATTGACATAAACAGAACGAATTCGCTCTCTTTTGGAGAGTTGGGGGGAGGGTTAATTCTGAAAAATTAGAAAAATGAGGTATTTTTAGCTTACGAAGGAGAGATCGGATCTTGAATTTCATCGGATGAAACTTCATATTAGAAGGACCTCGTAACTCGGATCTCATGTTTTAAGTCCCGACCGGATCCAGTGTCATTGGGGGGATTTGGGGGGGGGGACTGCAAATCTTGGAAAACACTAAGAGTGGATTGATCAGGATGAAATTTGGCGGGAAGAATAAGCACAAGCCCTAGATACGTGATTGACATAGCCGAAATGGATTCGCTCTCTTTGGGGGGAGTTGGAGGGGATGTTAATTCGGAAAAATTACAACAATTGAGGGATTTTTAACTTAAGAGCGGATGACCGTTCGTGAGGTATTTTGAATTTGATATTAAGAAGGAACTAATGTCTCAGATCTCTTATTTTGAGCCCCAACCAGTTCTGGTGACATTGGGTGAGAGTTGGAGGGGAACCCGGAAATCTTGGAAAACGTTTAGAGTGGAGAGATCGGGATGAAACTTGGTGGGTAGAATAAGCAAATGTCGTAGATACGTGATTGACGAAACGGGACTGGATCCACTCTCTTTGGGGTAGTTAGGGGGGTCCAGTGCTTTGGGGAGTTCAGTACTTCTGGACGTGCTAGGACAATGAAAATTGGTAGGCGTGTCAGGGACCTGCACAAATTGACTTGATAAAGTTGATTTCCCCGATTCAACCATCTGGGGGGGGGGGCTGAATGGAGAGGAAAAATTAGAAAAATGAGGTATTTTTAACTTGTGAGTGGGTGATCGGATCTTAATGAATTTTAATATTTAAAAGGACCTTGTGTCTCAGAGCTCTTATTTTAAATGCCGACCAACATTAAGCCTCTGATTTTTCTTTTAAATTAACCTATTGATTCTTATAATTTTGCTAGAGCTCATGCCATATGAGCTCTTGGCTCTTCCGACCTCGTCACAAGTGCCATATGAGCTCTTAGCTCTTGTTTTATTCCTTTTTTCTCAGAAGATTTTCGACTTAGTCTCATGTTTTTTGCCACTTCATGGTATGAAAACTGCTGCTAGAAATAGATAGGTTGCAACTTCTGCCGTATTGTCTTCTAGTATATTTAAATGTGTTCTTTCATCGTGCCTGCGTCCCCTTAAAAGTTCTGTTTCTTACGGTAATATTGGTTTGTCTTCTGTTGCATATGCAGACGACGTTCTTCTTGTTGCCCGGACTCGCCGTGGACTGCTTTCCAATTTTACTATATTAACCAATGAGCTATCTAAAATTGGACTGTGAGTTAATGCGTTTTAAATGCGAGTTTATTTGTTTTAATAGCCCTTATGCTGTCGCTCAATTCATTGCTGGGACTGCAATTCTGCCATGTTCTTCTTTAGTTAGTTGGCTTGGTCTGTGTTTCGGTCCATCATTTTCCACTACCTTTTCATCCCTAGTGAATCAAGCCGTGAAAAACCTACGCGTCGCTTACGAAAAAATATCCCCAAACAAAATCGCAACGGTTTGTGCATGATTTATAACGCTTATTGCGCCCATGTGCTTTTGTTTCTATCTGGAATGGCTCATCTGTTTCGTAAGAAAAATCCCCATACGTGCGGCTTATTTGAGATATTGCAAAATCGGTCTCCGGTTTCCTAGATGCCACCAAAACAGAAAAATAACTGCTCGATTTGGTTTAATAGACATGCCTTCTTGGATTCGGTCTTCCAGTGATGATTTATGTAAAAAGACTATCTACGTAATTCACGTTTACGACCCTCTGCAGCCTTTTTTCCATATTGATACTGGTTAATTAGTCCATGTTGTCTTTTGTTGGTTTGAATTTTTTTCTTGCTGTTTATCGTTTTTGTTTTTGTTTATTTATAACACTCCGTACTTTGTGTTTTTTTTATACTTTTACGGATAATAAAGTTCATTCATTGATTCATTCATTCATTCTGCAGTTTGGCCAGCCGTATGGAATGCGTCTGAATGCAGACGCATTCCGTCCGGCCTGCAGCGGACTTGCTGCAGGCCCGTGATTTTGTAATATATGTTTGTAGGGAGTTTTACCGACCGTCTGAATTGACTAAACACCAAGCGGTTTGCTTGAGTGAAAACCAGCCAAATGATACAGATGCCATACATTTTCATAGCGTGTCTGAAATTCAACTTGAAAACTTGAGGCAGTTTCCTTGTAAAGATGCCGAGGATGAGACATGCCATTAAATGATTTTTGATTATTGAGCTTTAATTTCTCTTGTTAAAAAAGTCTGCAACTGACTCACTTGGCTCCTTACTTTTAAATTTGAGTTTTTTGTTGCTAAGGCTTTTACTTATTGAATAAGAGAATGAATTACTTTATTACCTTTTATCTGTTTTAAAGCCAATCCAAAGTTAATTTTTCTATCTTCAATATTTTTTCCACCATTCCGACATGTTTCAGAATAACCCTGTATTTTTTTTCAAACGTGCCAGATTTGACTGAACATTAATCGCCAGAAGTTCAACTCTAAGTACACTGTGTTAATCCTGTCATGTGATCTGTCTGATCCAATCAGGAGTTTTTTGACTGCACTTAATTGTTTTGAAAGTCTTTTTCTTTCAAGCCGTTGTGTTGAAAATTGCTTCAGATTGTTTTTTGGACTTCGTTGGGTGTGTACCAGCCAAACAATGGAAAACAATACTTTCAATATTTTTTCCATCATTCCCACATGTTTCAGAATAACCCTGTATTTTTTCAAACGTGCCAGATTTAATTGAACACTAATCGCCAGAAGTTCAACTCTACGTACACTGTGTTAATCCTGTCATGTGATATGTCTGATCCAATCAAGATTTTTTTGATTGCACTTAAATATTTTGTGTCTTTTCCTTTCAAGCCGTTGTGTTAAAAATTGGTTAAGATTATTTTCTTGGACTTCATTGAGTGTGTACCAGCCGAACAAGGGAAACGGTTAAAAACGATAAAACGGAAATTCTGGTTCTTGATTAAGATTTCCATATATATATCTATATATATAAAAATAAGTTGTCTGTGTGTGGATCTGTGGATCTGTGGATCAGGTGACGTCGGGTTTGTCCGCATATGACGTCTGAATTATTTCACACTAATACAAAATAAGAAAAAAAACTAAAAAAGGTAAAAACTACAAAAAAAACTAAAAAGAAAAAAAAACTAAAAAAGCTAAAAAACTAAAAAAAACTAAAAAAAGGTAAAAAACTAAAAACTAAAAAAAAACTGAAAAAACTAAAAAAAGGCAAAAACTACAAAAAAAACTAAAAACTAATAAAAAAACTAAAAAATCTAAAAAACTAAAAAAACTAAAAAAAGGTAAAAAACTAAAAAAAACTAAATACTAAAAAAGAAAAAAACTAAAAAAAGGAAAAGACTGAAAAATAAAAGAGAAAAAGAAAACTAAAAAAATATGAATAAAAATACAAAAAAATAAAAAAGATAAAAACTACAAAAAAACTAAAAAGAAAAAACGAAAAAAAACTAAAAAAGCTAAAAAAAAGGTAAAAACCAATAAAAAAACAAAAAAGAAAAAAAGGAAAAAAAACTAAATACAAAAAAAAAGAAAACAAAATAAAAAAATCTAAAAAAGCTTAAAAACTAAAAAAAACTAAAAAAAGATAAAAAACTAAAAAAAAAACTAAAAAAAGGAAAAAACCATAAAATAAACTAAAAACTAATAAAAAAAAAAAAACTGAAAAATAAAGGAGAAAAAGAAAACTAAAAAAATATAAATAAAAATAAAAAAACTAAAAAGATAAAAACTTCAAAAAAACTAAAAAGAAAAAAAGAAAAAAACTAAAAAACCTAAAAAAAGGTAAAAACCAATAAAAAAAAACTAAAAACAAAAAAAGGGAAAAAATTAAAAATTTATTTCATCACCGGGACACAGGGAGTATAAATGACGACCAGGATATAAGTAAAAAAAACTAAAAAAACTAAAAAAAAGGTAAAAACTACAAAAAAACTAAAAAGAAAAAAAAATAAAAACTAATAAAAAAACTAAAAAATCTAAAAATCTAAATAAACTAAAAAAGAAAAAAAAGAAAAAAGGAAAAAACTAAAGGAGAAAAACAAAACTAAAAAACGAATGTATATACAGACCGGGACACCGGGATACAAATGACGACCGGGACACAGGGACACAACTACAACGGGGACGCCGGGGGGCACAGGGGGATATAAATGACGACCGAGACACCGGGACACATGGAATATAAATGACGCCCGGGACACTCAAAGAGAAATCACAGACTGGGACACCGGGACACAAATGACGACCGGGACACAGGGACAAAACTACAAAGGGGATGCCGGGGGGCACAAGGGGATATATAAATGACGATGGCGACACAGGGAATGGTAGATTAGCAATCACCATCAACAAAGCTCAAGGGCAATCATTAGAATCATGAGGTATAGATCTGAATACGGATTGTTTTCCCATGGACCATTATATGTTGCATTTTCAAGAGTCGGTAAACAATCTATTTATATGCACAGACAATGGGACAGCAAAGAATGTTGTATATTCGCAAGTTTTACGTAGTTAAAAACATATATATATATATATATATATATATATATATATATATATATATATATATATATATATATATATATATATATATATCTATATTCACAGGTGGGACATAGGGACACAACTACAATGGCGCGTAACTAATATGGCGCTTAACGACTTACGTGCGCGGGGGGGGGGGGGGGCTTGGGGGGGGGGGGCTTGGGGGGGAGGGGCGCGAAGCACCCCCACCAACTAGGTGTTGGGGTGGCGCGAAGCGCCACCCCAACAGCTAGTATATATATATATATATATCTTTCCTTTTCTCCTAAAGGAAATATATATATATATATATATATATATATATATATATATATATATATATATATGTATATATATATATATATGTATATATATATATATATATATATATATATATATATATATATATATATATATATATATATATATATATATATATATATATATATATATATATATATATCATGAAAAGAGAAATCACCAATGCAACAGCACAAACACAAAAAAAAAAGAGACAGAAGGAGAAAAGGAAGACTGTTTTCCTAAATTAGTGATTAATATAGACCAGCACTTGAATGAGGCCTTAACCCTACTCATCCATACAATCACATAGGTCAAACAGCATAGCCATACACAATCAACCATAAAGAATAATCCATGGACAGGCAGTCATGTCGTCAATAAGTATAAGTCGTCATTTACCAAACAATAGAAAAAATAATAAAGACAAACAATTCAGAGGCAACAACCCAACACAAGGGCTCATCAGGAGAATACATAATATCTAGTAATCAGTAGAATACATAATAATATATAATATATATATATAGAATAAATACTTGAAGTAGTACTTGAAGTATTACTTAAGTACAATTTTGGCAAGTACTTGATATTTGATACTTAAATAACAATTTGAAAAATACTTATTACTTGATATTTAAGTAAAAAAAACAATGAGTATTTAATACTTGATACTTAAGTAAAAATTTGGAGTACTTGTTGCAGCACTGTCACCGAAGACATAATTATTATATGACTATTCATTTTAATTTCTGTTTGTCTTAGGTTATTTTTTCATTCAGTGTAATTTTCGTTTGTCTTAAGTTCCAGTTATGATTTATTTTTCTATTCTTTTTAACTTTTAATATAGCTCTTTACTTTTCTTTAAAAAGTTCTTTTGGAAAATATTTTTCAAAATTTGTCATAGTTAAAGTATAATATAGTGAAAAGCTTACACTTAACTAAATCAAAATTTAAAGCATGAATATTTATTGCTTATAAACGAACCATATATTATTTTAGGAAGATATGCCAATCGATGATTTGATTTAGAAAATTAGTATTAAATTTAGATTCAGAACTTATTTTTTGTTTTCTTAAGAAAACTTGATTTTAAATATTAGGATCTGATTACATAGTTGATGTTTTGTTCTAGCAAAACAAGCTGGGCAATCAATTTTACATTTCATTTTCTTTTATGTTTTAATGAAAAGGTTAATGAAGTTAAAACTACATGTGCATAAATACAAAAATACGTTTCCAAATCGAAAAGTTTCTTACTTTCGAACATAGCTTACGAGAAAGTTAGAATGGCAGAGAATCACTAAAAAGTCAGAGAAAACTGTAGTGACTTTCCTTTGACGTCACCATAAAGCTGATTAAAAGAAAAATTCAAGAGTTGTTATAAAATATTTAAAACCACGAAACAGGAGATAAAAAAAGAAACATAATTATTTCTCTTGAATTGCAAATTATGACGAATTTTCGACCATATATATATATATATATATATATATATATATATATATATATATATATATATATATATATATATATATATATATATATATATATATATATATATATATATATATATATATATATATATATATATATATATATATTATATATATATATATATATATATATATATATATATATATATATATATATATATATATATATATATATATATATATATATATATATATATATATATATATATATATATATATATATATATATATATATATATATATATATATATATATATATATATATATTATATATATATATATCTATACTAGAGATATTCCAATTTTGAGCTAGGGACAAACAAGTCCCTTATACAGGAAGCTAATGTCTTTGGAGGAACAAGTGCAAAGAGTACACAAAATCAGCCCCAGAGTTGAACTAGCATCAGCAGTACACTTTTTAGCATGGGTATTGAATTTTAGCTTGTGGTTAACCCCTACTTAGGATATTACCTGTCATTCACAGAGGAAATTGGGGGCCTGAGTGAAAATAAGAGCAAGAAGGATTTATTTTGCCAAATTGAATGACACAACACTTGACAATATTGAATTCAAGAAGCCAAGCCTCAGCCCATTGACCAAGCAGTCCAAGATTATTTTGTCACATGATCAGATTGGTCCAAGAAGCTTCACATCACCAGCAAGCAGAGTTAATTTACTGCTTATAGTAGAAGGAGCATCATTGATAAAAATATTTAACAGTGTAGGACCTAAAACATTTTCCTAAGGAAACTCCCCTCAAAACTTGCATAGACTGAGAAAGAATACAGTTATCAGAGCCATCAAATAGCTGAACACATTGAGATTGTATGTGAAGAAAATCAAGGATCCAGAGCAAGAATTTATCTTTGAGCTTGACGGCACATTGATTGACTGCAAGTTGCTTGTGACAAATGCTGTTTAAAGCTTTAGAAAAGTCAAGCAAAATCATGGCTGCAGGCACCCTAGTATCAAGTAACTTAACAAAGGGGTTACATGATTCAAGGCTAAGTGGTTTGAGCGCTGGGTTGGGAGTTCTTTGTCCAAGAGGCACGGGTTCGATCCCTGGCATGTCCAGTTATTTGGATTGGGACGGGGTCAGTGGCGTGACTCTATAAGCTCAGCCAGAGTCGACCCAGCTCTAAATGGGTAATCGCCGGGTACCCATTTCCCCCACACACCTGCTTCAGATCGTCTTGGCTGGCAAACTTGACTCTCAAAAGAGGAGGGAGAGTCACCCACCACTTGCAAGCCATTAGCAGTAAGTGGCGTTTACTCCTTAGAACTTTTACTAGCAAGAGAACTTCTTTATATCTCTTCATATTGTTTCTCAAGGGATATTTTCTTACATGGCGTAAGGAATACGTCATGTGTTTATGCTGATATATGGGGAGTTGAACGATTCAGACTGCCCTTCGATCGATTTCAAACCTTAAAAACACGCTAGAGCTTTTAATTTTGATGTAATCAACGACCTTGACCCCGAGTAAGAGCAATTTCGGAATTTTTAATGCTTGGAAAAAAATTATCAAAAATACATAGGAGACATGTCAGGCTTAATTAAATTAAAACCACTGTGGTGACCATTATTTCTGTAGGCGGGAAAATTACACTTACTGTATCATAATAACCCTTTAATTATCAAATCAGATACTGATACCAATAGATTCTGTTCACCATGTTAAGGCATGTGAAATTAGGGGATCAAACAGTTCGTGCTAATGAACTGTAGGTAAAGAGCGATCCGGCTCAATAGTGACCGAAACCCTAAAAAAAGGAATTTTGCTACCAATAGTTATATCAAAAGAATCAGCTTATTATGATCATTTTAAATATAAAAAATTCTAGTCTTACCGATTAAAGGCTACAAGCCTGAAAAAATTCACCTGATTTTCGAAAAAAGGGGAAACACCCTTTGACAGTATTAGAATCTTAATGAAAATCACACCATCAGATTCAGCATATCAGAAAACCCTAATGTAGTGGTTTCAAGCTCCTATCTGCAAAAATGTGGAATTTTGTATTTTTTGACAGAAATAAGATCACGGATGCGTGTTTATTAATTTTTTTTTTTTCAGGAGTGATCGTTTTGACCCAGTGGTCCTAGAAGATCGTGAAAGGGCTAATTCAAACGAAAATTAAAAGTTCTAATGCTCTTTTTAAGTGACTAGAAGGATTGGAGGGCAACCTGGCCCCCTCCCACGCCCCTTATTTACCCTAGTCGTATGATCAAAATTTTGAGAAGGCCATTTTACTCATTATAGTTGAAAGACCCAATAACTATGCCTTTTGACATAACACGACCCCTCCCCCCGCTCCTCAGCCCCAATTTGCCATAATTCCTATAAAAATTCTTTTTAAATGTCTTGCTTTCTGTTTTCCGTTTCAATTTTATGCGTGGAATTGTGAAGAGTAATTGTCCGGGGTAAATTTTCACCGGAATTGATTTATCTAGAGGATATTTCGATTTGGAGGGGGATTTCCCAGTGGAGGAGGGGCCAGACTTTCTGGCATTATTTAAAAACGATCAGAAATTAATTTTAAAAAAACTAGTTCTTTCAACTGAAAGAAAGGAGCAACATTAAAACTTAAATGAATACATATTATTACGTGTATCAATCGGATCGCACCCTCCTCAACACCTCACTCTTTACTCTAAAGTTTGAATTTTGTCCCAATTCTTTAGTGATAACTCTTGAAACACAATTCGTTTAATTACAACAATAGGAAGCTTTTTAAATGAGCTAAAAAATTTAAGCGTAAAGAGCGAAGTGTTGAAGAAGGGGCAATTCCCTACAGACACGTAGTAATTTCTGTTATCGTTATACGTTTTAATGCTGTTCCTTAATTTCAGTTGAAAAACTTATTTTTTTTAATTTAACATCAAACATCAATTTAGAGATGAAACACTATTGAACATCTTGTGAGTTGTCGTAGCAGATCTGCATTGCTCGAATTAAGGAGATTATATACAACCCGAGACTAACAACCAAAAGTTACCTCTTTGACATGAGGGATTCATTGGAATAACATTAAACTGGAGGACTCTTTCTTTTCTTTTTTTTTACAGCGTAAACAAAAAATCTAGAAAAAGTTGATATGAAGTTTATTTCAATCTGGGTAAGTTTCTTTTTCTTCCTTTGTGAACGGTGACATCAGCACTTATAGCGCTGACATAAGATAAACTTGACATATAAGGGTGTCCAAACTTCCAGCAAAAGGTCAAACAGGGACTTACGCCGAAATGAAGTATTTTCCACGGGGCATTTTCCACCGAAATCTGATTGACGCTTCGTTTTTAGATAATACGTTTTGACAGTATTTTATTTCAAATAAATTTTTTGCTCTATAGTTTGTCGTAAAAAAATTAGGTATGCATTGACGACACTCCACCAAACATAGCTCCAGTCGCGTTTATAAAAAAAGTACCGTCAAGTCATCAACAAAATAAGTCCCATAAAAAAATGAAGCTTTTTCAAAATTACTTACGTAAAGATAGTAATATTTCCCCTTTGCTCTTTCCCACTCTCTCTCTTTTTTTGCGATTAAAAAATTGTTAGTTTCTTGGGAAGAAACAGATTAGTATTATCATTCACTTAGCTCCAAGAAACAAAACAAAAAAGGAAAAAATCAGTACATCTTAATGCCTCTTGATTTAAGGCAATCGCTTTAGCTGTTTTATTAAATAAATTACATAAAAAACTAGTTTAACTTAAAACGGACAGAAATTACTCCGTATATGAAATGGGTTGTCCCCTCCGCAATCCCTCGCTCTTAACGCTAAAGCTTTTAATTGTTTTAAAAAGCAGAATTGTGGCAGAGTCAAACTTTAGCGTAAAGAACGAGGGATTGCGGAAGGGACAACCCATTTCATATACGGAGTAATTTCTGTTCGTTATAAGTTTTAATGTCGCTCATTACTTTCAGTTAAAAAAAATTAGTTTTTTTTATGTAATTTCTGAACGTTTTTGAATTAATGCATGCTTGATTTTGGCTCTCCACACATAAATTATTAAAGTGAAATTTGCATATTAATTCCTTTTTGGCTAAATGGCTTTCTCTTAGTTTTGATCGGACGATTTTGAGAAATAAGGGGTGGGGAAGGAGGCCTAGTTGCCCTGCAATTTTTCGGTTACATGAAAAGGCAACTATAAATTTTAATTTTTAGTAAAAACTTTTTATTAGTAAAAAATATACGTAACTTAAGAATTAACTTACGTAACAAACTTTTATATTCTTAAATTTTTATTATGTATATGAGGGTGTTTGTACCCTCGTTAATACCTCTCTCTTTACACTAAAGCGTAAGTTTTGTCCCAATTCTTTAAGAATGACCCCTGCATCAGAAAGGCCGTAGAATAAATAGTTGAGATCACTAAAAAATCTATAGCATAATGAGCGAGGTATTTATCTCCTCCTAAATACCTCGCTCTTTATGCTAAAGTATTTTTAGAACCCCTCATATTCATAATAATCTCTGTTCGTTTTAAGTTTCAACGCTACTCCTTACTTTTAATTGAAAAAACTTTTCCATGTTTATTTTTTCATTGTTCTTTTATAGTAATTTTAGAAAATCCTGCACCCCTTTCATTGAATTTCTGTTCTCCCATGACATATTTCTCCAAGGAGAGATCCTCCCACATAGCCCCCTCCCCTCAACCCCACCCCCAAAACCAAAAAATCCCCTGAAAACGCCTGTACACTTCCCAATATCCATTATTATATATCAACACTGGTCGAAGTTTGTAGTTTGCAGCCCCTCCCCCAAGGATTGTGGGGGAGTAAGTCATTCCCAAAAACATAGTTGTTATGGTTTTTGACTATGCGGAACAAAATGGCTATCTCAAAGTTTTGATCCGTTGACTTTGGAGAAAAAATGACCGTGGGAGGGGGCTTAAGTGCCCTCCAATTTTTTGGTCACTTAGAAAAGGCACTAGAACTTTCCATTTCCGTTATAATGAGCCCTCTTGCGACATTCTAGGACCACTTGATCGATACGATGACGCTTGGGGAAAAGAACAAAAAAAAAATAAATAAGCACCCGTGATTTGTCTTTTGGCAAAAAATACGAAATTCCACATTTTTATAGATAGGAGCTTGAAATTTTTGCTGTATGGTTCTCTGATACGCCGAATGTGATAGTGTGATTTTCGTTAAGATTCTATGACTTTTAGGGGGTGTTTCCCGCTATTTTCCAAAATAAGGCAAATTTTCTCGGGCTCGTAACTTTTGATGACAAAGACTAAATGATGAAGACTAATTGATGAACCTTATATATTCAAAATCAACATGAAAATCCGATTCTTTTGATGTATATTTTAGCATCAAAATTCCGTTTTTTAGAGTATCGTTTACTATTGAGCCGGGTCGCTCCTTACTACAGTTCTTTACCACGAACTGTTTGAAAAAACTACTTTTTTCTACTGAAGGAACGCCACTAAAACTTAAAACAAATATAAATTATTCCGTTTATAATGGTGGGTGGATGGCCTCCTCTCCAATATCCCTCTCTTCACGCTAAAGTCTTTTTTTAAACTTTTAAAAAAGGTTCGGACTCTAACTACACCGCCCTTAGGTTTCAGGAATCATTCTTAAAGAATTGAGACAACAGGCAGAACTTTAGCATAAAGAGCGGGGTATGGAGAAGGGGGCAGCCCACTCATATACAGAACAATTTCAGTTGGTTTTAAGTTTTGATCGTGCTCCTAACTTTCAGCAGAAAGAAAAAGTGTTTTTTTTTTTTTTAATCAATTTCTGATCGTTTTTCAGATAATCTTAAAAATTCGCCCCTTCTTGAAAAATTCCCCCGCGAAAAATTCCTCAATAGAAAGTTCCTACCACGTGAAATTATTCTGCTGGGAAATAACTACTGGAAAATTTCTCTTCACCGAAAATTCCCCCTAGAAAATTTCTTGCTTAAGATTCCACCTGAAATATACTCCTTAGCGTACTGTCATCAAGGAGGCACACTCGTGCCTCTATAAAGAGGCAAAACACGACAATGTTAAGCGATCTTCGGTTCCAGTGGTCGCAGAGGGATGGGGAGGGATGCATTTCCTAGCCCGAGCTCCAACTAAGAAACCTGCAAAATTCATCCCCCTCCAACTTTTCCTTCATGGGGAAAATCTTGCCGAAAGTTTCGACCCGTCAACCCCAGCCCCCCTTTAACGTTGTCCGATCGGGCTGAAATTCACAAGTTAAGATCCCCTAGGGCCCAGGAGCTTATCTGCGAAATTTCAGCTCGATCCGATAACTCCTTCCCTATTTTCCAGAAACCACGCATAGCCACTTAAAATTCATTTTCTTTTTTTTCCTAGGACGCCTACAGGTCACTTCCGACATCGGATCTGGGTGTACGAAGACTCATTCGATGTGGAATTCTCCGAGTAAGTGCCCTTGAAAGTTTCGTAGGAAAATCTTAACCCCCCGAAAGTTTCGACCCCCTAACCCCCCCCCCCCCTTTTAACGTTGTCCGATCGGCTGAAATTCACAAGTTAAGGTCCCCTACGGCCCAAGGAGCTTATCCGCGAAATTTTCAGCTCGATCCGATAATCTCTTCCCTGTTTTCCAGAAAACCACGCATTAGCTACTTAATTAACGTCTCCATAAGAGCCCATGTTAATTTGAAATTTTTAAAATTTATTGAGAAGTTATATTTACACACATGCAAGTGATTAGCTCAGTCGGTAGAGCGTGGGACTTTTAATCCTCTGATCAAGGGTTCAAGTCCCTTACGGGCGGTTTTTTTTCACAACATCAAAAAAATTTTGATAACACCTGGACAGCTTATCATTTGAGAGATAACAGAATATTAGCTTCTTATGAGCAAAAGAAACATTTCGGTCATTCTATCTATTTTTTTCTATTTTATACAATGATTTAAAAGCGGGGGGGGGGATCCTCTCCTAATTCCTGTACGAGGAGTACAGGAATTATTAAATTACATCCACCATGGATTGTAGAAAAACGTACAGAATTAATATGAAAAAAAAAATTAAACCTGTACAAAAGAGTCTTTAAAAGCGGGGGTTTGCCTCTCCTAATAGTCTTCTTATAGTCCTAAAAAAACGTACAGAAATAATATGAAAAAAAACTTCGTTTTCTTAAAGAGTTAAAGAGGCTGCGTCCCAAAGTCGAACCTTAAAACGTACAGGAATTAGAAGAGGCAGTTGGGGGGCTGCCGCCCCCCAAACCCCCAGCTTTTAAAGACTCTTTTGTACAGGTTTTTTGTTGTGGGGGGGACTTCATTGTTACTAATTACTAGTTTCGGCGCAATGGTTCTCCTGTCCTCTTGTGTTTAACATTTTTCGAAGTTATTCCATTATTCATTCATTTAAATTTTTTGTTAATTAAAAGAGGGCCTTTCCGAAGCCAAGAGCGGGGGGTTAGCAAAAAAACAAAAAACCTGTACAAAAGAGTCTTTAAAAGCTGGGGGTTTGGGGGGCGGCAGCCCCCCAACTGCCTCTTCTAATTCCTGTACGTTTTAAGGTTCGACTTTGGGACGCAGCCTCTTTAACTCTTTAAGAAAACGAAGTTTTTTTCATATTATTTGAAGAAAGACTTATTTTTATTTAGTTTCTGATCCTTTTCAAGGTGAGGGAGGAATCTCCCCTGTGTTGAAAATATTTCCCAGAAATCCTTTCAAATGGAAAGTTTCTCTTGCCGAAAATTTTCCCATGGGAAATTTTCCTGGTGATGAATCTCTCCTTTGGGAAATCTCCCCCACGTAAAAATCTCCCAGAAAGCTCCAACTCCACTGAAAATTTCCCCCAATAGTTCCTTTAGCGATCTCAACATGCGAAATGAGAGGTCGCCAATGAGAAAATAAGACAAATAAAACGAATTTCGCCTGTGAAATCTAGCACATTCACCCCGTGTAAAATTTCCCATGGAAATTTCAGCCCCGAAAACTTCCATCCCAATGGAAAATTTTTCACCGTAGAAAATCCATCTTCAGAAAATCCTCCGGGAAAAATATCGGTATACTTCCCTATACAAATACTATATGCAGACAATGGGCAAATTTCACAACTTACGACCCTTTATCCGGTGGTTCTAGGGGGTCATGTAAGCTCCAAAGACATAGTTATTGTACCTTTCAATTATACTGAACAAAGTGGCTTGGCTGTCTCAAAATTTTGATCAGACGACCTTTGGGAAAAAAGGGCGTGGGAGAGGGGCTAGTTACTCTCCATTTTTGGTGGCTTAAAAAAGGCACTAGAACTTTTAATTTTTGTTGGTATGAGTCCTCTCGCAATATTTTAGGATCACTGGTTCGATACAATCACCCTTGGGAAAAAGAAACAGAAAAGAATTAACACCCGTTCCTGGTCTTTATTCTGGCAAAAACACAAAATTCCACTTTTTTGCAGATAGGAGCTTAAAATCTCTACAGTAGGGCTCACTGATAGGCTGAATCTTATTATGTGATTTTCGTTTAGGGGGTATAAGTTTCATAAGTTTAGTCTTACCCATCAAAGGTTACGAGTCTGAGAAAATTTGCCTCATTTTAGAAAATAGGGGTAAACACCCCTATTCCTCAGCGCCCCGCTGTTAATGCCAAAGTTTTTTACTGTTTTAAAAAGTAGAGTTGAGAGAAAGAGTCAAACTTTAGCGTAAGGAGCGGGTTGTTGAGGAGGGAACAGCCCCTTTCATATACGGAGTAATTTCTGTTCGTTTTAAGTTTTAATGTCGCTCCTTACTTTCAGTTAAAAAAAAACTTGTTTTTTTTTCAGTGAATAGTAATCAGTAATATATATATATATATATATATATATATATATATATATATATATATATATATATATATATATATATATATATATATATATATATATATATATATATATATATATATATATATATATCTTCAAATCGATATCTTTTAACCCTTTTTAGCTCGAGGGTTTAACATCTTGTCATTCATTTCAGAATTTGTATTCCATGGCATTATTCCATGCTATGATAAGAGTCTAAATAAGATATGTCAAGACTTCTGATTGTAGAGAATTCCTTGTAATGAAGCTGTAACTTCTTTTCCCGGGATGGATGTAAAACTTCTCGAATAGAGAAACTAGGGTTTTCATCTGCCTTTACTAGTAATTAATCGTCTGTTTATGTAGTTATCTCTAGGTTTTTTGGTAAATTGTGTCATTACTGATGCAGCACTAAGGAAAAAAAAAAGTAAATCAACTTCCACGGGAAATTTACTTGTAAAAGTATAAAAAGTCGCTTATATAACAAGAAATAATAAAACAAACAGAAAAAAAATTTGAATATATGAGTTGTGGAAAGACATAAGGAAAGTCGATGCCCAAATATGTTAAGGATCTATAATTGATAACCAGAAAGAAAACTGGACTGACAACCACCAAATTTTATTTTGAATTGTTGAAAACTGAACATTGTCCCAAGTTAAACCAGGCCCTTTCTTTATTTAAGCCAGAATATCCATAGCTTCAGTTGAATTTAAATACTTCTAACTAGTTTCATATATATCTAATAAAGTAAAAAATCGGTAAAACTAGATCTTTGACGTCGAGGCCCAGCAAGCTGATGCATCATTTATGACCTTTGGATCAAAGTTGCAGATCAACACATGTGACTGAGTCTACAGTGTTATTACTTAAACCTTCTAAAGCCGAAATAACATCCTTAGCTGCAAACCCCTAAAAGTTTAATTTAGATCTTAATGGCCCATCTTATAGCAGCGGCTGAACACACTCTACCCCTTTCCTCATAGAAGTTTCAATCAAGGAACAACCGAGAACATAACCATTCCCAGTTTACTTGCATGAATATTGCTAGACCCACTAGAAATTAGGACACTGGAGAGATATCTCTATCCTCGCCTTCCCATGGATGTGGGCTCAGAAAAAGACCACCGAAGACACGACTAAGAGCATAGCTTTTACTTTCCAACAAGTATTGCTTGGATCAAGTGTTCGTTTTTAGAAGATATTGTGATATTTTAGAAGGCATCCCCAAATACCTGTAAAATCAAACTAGGACATTGGTTGCAATTTATCATTAAGTTTGGCTGAGACTGAACAGCCTCTTCTGGCAGACGTTCTAAGAAGATAACTTAGCGACTCCCTTTGATCTAGAGATGTTAGACCTTGAAAAGGAAAAGAATGAAAACAAGCTCTCATTTATAACATTTTTTGGAACCTGACAACCCGGATGCGTGAATTACAAGACTTTGGCTCATTCCCCATTAAGTTTAATTGATATCCAGCAGAATCTTCGGCTGTAAGTTCTGGTTGCTAGACTTTGTGGATCCCTCCCCTCCGCAAAGGTCAGATTACTTTCAAAAACCTAAAAACACAACTTGGACACTAACTAAGACTAACCGCCTAAGCTAAGATCTTAGCTAAGATCCAGTGTCCGCTTCTGGCAGCTGTACTGATAACAAGAATTTAACGACCGCCTCTCCTTCCTCCCCCCCAAGAAATCGGAACCAGGTTAAAGACCCTAGAGGCAGAATTAAGAGACTAAATCTTACTTCCCACAAAGACTTAGTTGCATTTCTGAAATATATCTTAACGACAAGAGACTATGGTGTCGTTTTCCTCTCACAAACTATTCAGATTTCATTTCAGGCCTAACACTTTTTTCTTCTTTTTTTAATGTCTGCCATCTAACAGGCTAAGAAGAGAGTTAAGGATTAAAGCCGAATGTTGTTTGTTTTTTTTTTTTTTTGTTTTTTCACAAAGTGTATACGGATGATACGGGGGCGACACAAAAGACATTATGTATGGAATGGGTTACTATGCAAAAACACAGCTGAAGTGTTAAAAGGAATAAAAGATGAAAGACTAAAGAGCTTAGGATTCCTCTTCCACAAGTAATACAATTCTAAGGAAAAAAGAAGGAAAAGATTCGACTGAAAAAAAAAAACATGGCAAAAAAAGTAAAGAAGAGGTGACCTGTATGAAAAATATCAAACACTGGGGGGGGGGGGAAATACTCTTAATACTTAACCAGTCATAGATCAACACATTACAAGGCTATTATATTTTAGCGTCTGCTTTTTTATTGTCGATTTTTCAAGACTTTATCAATTTAGCTTTTGAAAAATATATTTTTTTATTCCTTCTAACTCATTCCAGAAACAAAAATTCCGTTTCTAAACAGTAATTAATAGCAACTCTTCTTTCTTTTAAAATAATGGTTGTAATTCAATTTGGAAAATTCAATCTTAATTAAATGTGTTTTTTAACGCTACGAAATTACGTTATTATTAAATTATTCAAAATTTTAAATATAAAACAAATCCAATTGCATTAACTAAATCTAACCATTGGTTATCCCATTTCCAGTTCTCCACTCCTTATAAGCAAAAATATTCCGAAGACTTAAGATCAAATAAGTCAACAATTTGTTCCATACAATGGAACAAATTCCCTAGGAGAATCATGAAAATTCGCTGGTATTTCACGAGAGAAATGCTTAGAATAAATGTACTTCTAGCTCTAATTCAGTGGCCTTGAATTACAGTAAATATACAATGTAAGAAAAATAAATTGCAGTCAAATCTTCTGCCTCGTCCGTAACTAAAGAAATTCGAGCTAAATTTCAATTAAATTGAAATAACTGCTTGTTGTAATAACTAAGAATAAACATCTATCATGTTTTTAATAAATTAAAACATTTATGCAAAGCTTTGGTTTTGGAGACACAAGAGAAGAAATCTCGCAGGTCAACAGTACAAAAAAGTAAGCCAGTTGCTTGCAATTCACAAAAGACTGACGAAACAATTTTTTTCCAATGAAAGTATGATATTTTTCATCAAACAGTTCGTGGTAACGAACTGTAGTAAGGAGCGACCCGGCTCAATAGTAAACGATACTCTAAAAAACGGAATTTTGATGCTAAAATATACAGTAAAGAGCGAGGGATTGCGGAGGGGACAACCCATTTCATATACGGAGTAATTTCTGTTCGTTTTAAGTTTTAATGTCGCTCCTTACTTTCAGTTAAGAAAACTAGTTTTTTTTATGTAATTTCTGAACGTTTTTGAATTAATGCATGTTTGATTTTGGCTCTCCACACAAAAATTATTAAAATGAAATTTGCATATTAATTCCTTTTTTGGCTAAATGGCTTTCTCTTAGTTTTGATCAGACGATTTTGAGAAATAAGGGATGGGGAAGGAGGCCTAGTTGCCATGCAATTTTTCGGTTACATAAAAAGGCAACTATAAATTTTAATTTTTAACGAATTTTTTTATTAGTAAAAAATATACGTAAATTAAGAATTAACTTACGTAACAAACTTTTATATTCTTTAATTTTTATTTTGTATATGAGGGGGTTTGTACCCTCGGTAATACCTCGTTCTTTACACTAAATCGTAAGTTTTGTCCCAATTCTTTAAGAATGACCCCTGAATCAGAAAGGCCGTAGAATAAATAGTTGAAATTAGTAGTATGAAAATAGTAATTAGTAGTTGAAAATAGTAGTATCCTCAGCATCCATCCTAGTCCGACAAGCTTATCAGATCTCAATTCAATACTATGGGGCTTAGCCACTAGTGTTTAAGTTGCAGCTTTAGGGGATTCAGGTTCGATCCGATAGCTTGTAAAGTATTTCCTGCTAACCTCCTATATCTTGTCTCGTTTTTTCGTTAAGGTATAGACTGTGTTCATCCAATTTCATTTTTTTACCCATTATATCCCAAATGACAAAACAGTTTCATCTAAACAACTGAGTTCCCTACGAAGATCATGCAAAATTTCCACAGAGTACAAGAGAGATACATAAGTTACTATAAATTTCCTGAGTATACAGCCTTGTATGCTGAGAAATCAAATTATGCTCTTTTTGCCCTTTCTCCTTTCGTGTCTAATTAAATATAAGTGATTCTAAGGTGCTGAAATGAAAGGGAATGTAGTACTACTAATCAGACTGAATGGGGGCGCAAAAAGACTTTCGGGTTAAAATTATTTTAGGCGGGACTTATATGATGTTGGTGAAATAAAGCCCAAGTTCAGGAAAGGCTTCAAAGAAAGGATGTCAAAAACAACATGGAAAAATACAGTAAGAAAAACACCTTGCAGATGGACACAGAAACGCTGACCAAAACACGTGAAAGGACACATTTGTAGTTGATGCAGCAAAGTATGGATCGTAGGCCCAGAGTAAAGATTAGCAACGCAAAAATATAATGAAGAGATACAGATCACGAGAAAATGAACCCAAAATACAGAAGATATCAAAATAAATAAGAAAATACACCTTAGATCGCTCTTGTGTTATAACATATTGAAAATCTTGATTTTCTAAGATTATACTTTTGGTTGCTACGAAAATTATGAAGTTTTTAGGGCAGCACCACATTTTCGCCAGTATTGCCACGTTGAACCGTGAAAATAAATAAGAAAAATAAACTGATTATCTAAATTTAACAACCCTTTTCGTCTGAAAAATTTAAGCACTAATAGTCTGTTGATTCTCAAAGGAAACCTAGACCTTCTTAAAGGGTTTGGCGACACATATTTTCATCTTATTTATTGCTCATTTTTCACATTTCTATTGTTTAAATTTGGAATCCACCACTTCCAAAACTTGCATACCTAAAATTCAAAGATTCTTAATGAAAATCACACCATCAGATTCAGTGTATCAGAGAATCCTACTGTAGAGGTTTATCTCCAAAAATGCGGAATTTGGAATTTTCTGCCAGAAGAATGATCACAACTGCTTGTTTTTGATTATTTTTTTCCAGGGGTGATCGTATCAACCCAGTGGTCCTAGAATATTGGGAGTGGGCTCATTGGAACGGAAATTAAAAGTTCCAGTGTCTTTTTTAAGGGATCAAAAAGATTGGAGGGCAACTAGGCCCCCTTCAATGCCCCTTTTTTCTCAAAATTGTCCGATCAAGATTTCAAGATAGCCATTCTGTTCAGCATAGTTGAAAGGCCGAATAACTACGCCTTAGGAGATAACATGACCCCCTCCCCATCACCCCTGGAGGAAGATTTTTAAGTTATAAAAATTCACCAGTATTGTTAACACATAGTATTTGTTATCGGGAAGTATGTATACATTTTTCGGATGGGGGGCGAACTATTTGCTGGGGTGTTTTCCACGGGGAGGGAAGTTTCTAGGGGATGAATTTCTCACGAGAAATTTTACACTGGGGGAATTTGCCAGAATTCCTATACGAAATTCTTCTTATGTCTAGTTTTCTCTTTGCCGACTTAATTTTACGCGTGGAGATGTTAAGGGCAATTGTCTTGGGTTAATTTTCAAGAGGGTTGGAGTTTTCCGTGGAGGTGGAGCCAGATTTTCTGGCATTCTTAAAAAAAAACGATCAGAAATCGTATTAAAAAAAGCAAGGTTTTTCAACTGAAAGTAAGCAGCAACATTAAAATTTAAAACGAACAGAAATTATTAAGTATATGAGGGGTTGCCCCCTCCTTAACACCTCACTTTTACGTACAAGCAAATTGTGGGAATTCCCATGGGGGGGGGGGAATGCCAGCCCATTTATAGCTGACTTGTTTTTAAGTCAACTAGAATATAAATATATGATGGATAAGAATAATCCAATTAATTTAAAACATGTTTTGTCAAATAATAAAAGATATTTAGATGATATTTTGGTCTTAAATTGTAAGGATTTCATTGATATTTCTAAAAATATATATCCATCAGAGCTTATTCTTGAACCTAGTCATGGCGCTGGTCATGAAGCTCATTTCTTAGATTTAAATATTAATATTTGTGATAATAATAAATTAAGTTTTAAAATGTATAATAAAACGGATGATTTTGATTTCGAAGTGATTAGTTTCCCATTCCCTGAAAGCAATATACCCTCAAATATCACATATTCAGCGTTTTTCTCACAGTTACTTCGTTATGCAAGGATTTGTAGTAATTATATTGATTTTAAAAATAGATGTAAAATCTTAAGCCAAAAATTGATATCAAGAGGTTTTTCTGCAAATAAATTAACTTGACAATTTGAAAAATTTAGTTTTCATTATAACGAACTTTCAAATAAATATCAAAAGAATTATCTAGAAATACTTAAAGAAATTTTCAACTAATTTCGGAGGTTCGAGAATTGTTGTTGCAGCGCCATTTATTTTGAATTGTGTTTCTAATTGAGCGGATTTTTTTAAAAATTAGCCACATGGTAAAGATGAATTCTATAATTGTTTAGTTCATTCAGGTTTTTTGCAATGTGTTAATATTTGTGATTTGGTAAAATTTATTATATTTAGTTTACCTATTGTTGCTAAAAAGAGGGATATATTAACAGGATAAGCTTATTTTGGTGTTACTTGGTTGTTTTACATTTGCTGTTTTTTTTTCTTTCATAGGCATGTATTTTGGGGGTGATACCTGACACGGGGATGCCATGGATATTCTGTGGTAGCCACAACACTTGGCTGGGGTAGAGAATTTAAAGTGGCGAAACCCTATATAGGCCAGTGTATTCTCCTGATGAGCCCTTGTGTTGGGTCGTTGCCTCTGAATTATTTGTCTTTATTATTTTTTCTATTGTTTGGTAAATGACGACTTATACTTATTGACGACATGACTGCCTGTCCATGGATTATTCTTTATGGTTGATTGTGTATGGCTATGCTGTTTGACCTATGTGATTGTATGGATGAGTAGGGTTAAGGCCTCATTCAAGTGCTGGTCTATATTAATCACTAATTTAGGAAAACAGTCTTCCTTTTCTCCTTCTGTCTCTCTTTCTTTTCTTTTTTCTTTTTTTTTGTGTTTGTGCTGTTGCATTGGTGATTTCTCTTTTCATGATAATGTTATAAATCACAAGCGCAAACTTATCACTTTAAGAGATAGCCTCAATGAGTTTAGTTCGGTCTAGCAATATATTAAATGCAAATAAAAGTTTTTTTTTAACTGAAAGTAAGGAGCGACATTAAAACTTAAAACGAACAGAAATTACACCGTGTATGAAAGGGGCTGCTCTCTCTTCAACGCCTTGCTCTTTGCGCTAAAGTTTGACTCTTTCTCTCAACTCTACTTTTTTAAACAGTAAAAACTTTAGCGTAAAGAGCAGGGCGTTGAAGAGGGAGCAGCCCTTTTCATATACGGGGTAATTTCTGTTCGTTTTAAATTTTAATGTCCCTCCTTACTTTCAGTTAAAAAAAACTTGTTTTTTTATTTAATTTCTGAACGTTTTTTAGTTAAACCCTGTTTTGATTTCGGCTCTCCGCAGATGAATAATTAAAGCGAAATGTGCATATTTATTTATTTGGCTAAATGGATTTCCCATAGTTTTGATCGAATGATTTTGAGAGAAAAGGAGGGGGAGGAGGCCCAGTAGCCCTCCAATTTTTTGGGTACTTAAAAAGGCAACTAGAACTTTTAGTTTTTTACGAACCTTTTCATTAGTAAAAGATATACGTAACTTACGAATTAGCTTACGTGACAAACTTCAATATTCGTATGTTTTTATTACGAGTATGAGAGGGTTCGCTCACTCGTCAATACCTCGCTCTTTACACTAAAGTTCAAATTTTGTCCCCTGATTCACAAAGGCCGTAGAATAAATAAATGAAATTACTAAAAGTACTTTAGCGTAAAGAGTGAGGCAATAGGAGGAGGTGAGCCCCTTACATGCGTAATATTTTCTGTTCGTTTTAAGTTTAAATGCTACTCCTTACTTCTAGTTGAAAAAAAAACTTTTTCATATTTATTTTTTCATTCTTTTTTAAATAATGCTGGAAAATGCTGCGCCCCCTTAATGGAAATCTTCTTCCCCTATGACAAATTCCTCCGTGGAAAGCTTCCCCCACATAACCCCCTCTTCTCAACCCCCCTTCCAACCAAAAATCCCCCTGAAAACAACTGTACACTTCCCAATAACCATTACTATATGCAAACACTTGTCAAAACTTGTAACTTGTAGCCCCTCCCACGGGGACTATGGGGGAGTAATTCGTCCCCAAATACATAGTTATAAGGTTTTTCGACTACGCTGCATAAAATGGCTATCTCGGAATTTTGATCCGACGGCTTTGGAAAAAATGAGCGTGGGAGGGGGCCTTGATGCCCTCCAATTTTTTCGGTCACTTAAAAAGGGCACTAGAACTTTTCATTTCCGTTCGAATGAGCCCTCTCGCAAAATTCTAGGACCAGTGGGTCGATACGATCACCCCTGGGAAAAAGAAAAAAAAATAAAAATAAATAAACACGCATCGTGATTTGTCTTCTGGCAAAAAATACAAATTCCACATTTTTGTAGATAGGAGCTTGGAACTTGTAGAGTAGGGTTCTCTGATACGCTGAATCTGATGGTGTGATTTTCCTTAAGATTCTATGATTTTTAGAAGGTGTTTCCCCCTATTTTTTAAAATAAAGCAAATTTTCTCAGGCTCGTAACTTTCGATGGATAAGATTAAACTTGATGAAACTTATATATTTAAAATCAGCATTAAAATGCGATTCTTTTGATGTAACTATTGGTATCAAAGTTCCGTTTTTTAGAGTTACTGGTTACTATTGAGCCGGGTCGGTTCGTTACCATTACTACTGTACCTTACTGTAGTACCTTACTATCAAAGTTCGTTACCATGAACTGTTTGAAAAAGAACTTTTCAAAAAGTAGGGAAAGAAGTCTCCCACCCCCCACCCCCCAGAAAAATGAACCCTAAGCCAACACTTAGAAACAGAACTTTTCATTTATGAATAAAATTGATAAAACTTTCAATCAAGACAGGGAAATATAAGTTTAAAATGCCTAAATAATTTGACTTCGTTCTCGAAGACTTTCTCATCCAAAAAAAGAAAATGATCACATGCCAAACAAACTATGACATGACGTTCGTTTTGCAAAGGTTCAGTGCAAACTCCTCGTAAAACACCTTTAAAAGAAGTAACTAAGTCAAAAGCTTAATTTACTTCTCTGTCTCTTTCCCAATTTCTACAGAAATCTAACTTGAGTCACTTTTTAGGACTTCATAAGACTTCTTTTCTCAATTTAGTAGCGATAAGCTGTTTGTTTGTTGTTTATTTTATGTTGTTGTTTTTTTCAGATCAATTAAAAAAAAATCGCTTGCTCATTTAGAATGCAACGCATGATAAAATATGAAGCCTTTTTGGACTTAAGCTACGCTTATTATTTATTTTCTAGCACAAAATATCATTGGAAATTCTTAGAAAGCCCTTTCAGAATACCCTCCCTAAAAAGTTATTTCATATTTAATCAAAAGCTTTAAATTTTGATAGCTAGCTCTTAAATAAGTTTCAAGATATGTATGCATGCAAAATATGATGCAATCATGTTTCATGCAATTATATGTTTGGATACATAATACGTATCCTAACAATAGTGATATGAAATTTCATTTTATTAGAACGTAAGTGCAATCAGTTACTCTAAAGGTCGTATCTGACATTTTTGAACGTCTGCAATAGTTACCAAATGTTTTACTAAGCCATTCTCAAAGGGAGGATCAGCAGGGCAAGGAAAAATCACAAGTTCAATCACACTTTGGCCATCCCGATCTACGTTGCCCTGCAGGTCCTCCCTTTGAAAACAACTTCGCGAACGAAGTAATATTCGAGATTAAGACTCCCTCGGAAGGGAACATCTCAATAAAACGGAGGTAGTGACATTAGATTCCGTATTGAATGCTCTCTTCCAATATCATATTTACGTTTTTCTATTGTATCTCAATTTTTGGACTCCTTTGGGTCTTTGCACCCCAACTAAAGATAAACAAAAACTGAAATTCTTACTTTACAATACCGTGGAATGTAGTATCCATTGACAAATTTTGTTTTAAATCACAATAAGGATTATATATTAGAGGTTGTATATGGGACCATCAGGATTCTAACGGTACTAAGTTGGGATGCGAAAAAATTGGGATACGGGTGTGTAAAATGTAAATGCAAAAAAAATGTATTTTCTTCTGAGATGATCTTAATTTTGTACCAGGCTACAGAAAAAGAAAGATTCCTTTAATGTTTCTACTTTTTCTTTCTCATGAATATTTTCGTTGGGGTGAAAACTAGCACAAAATTTTTAGCGACAGTTTTGCATTAAATACAGCGAGGAGAATGTATTCTGGAGAACTTCTTGTAAAAATATATAGTAGTATATTGTCGAACAAAGACTTGACGAAAGTTAATAGATACTATCATACCTCCATTTTTAATACCAAGAAATGACTTAAGGCATCATTATAGGGAAGTTACACCTCTTGGCCAATCAAAAACCAAAAAGTTAACTACATTCCAAAGCAACTAAAGGCGGTCCAATCTAATTGAAGCTCTAGAGCAAGGGTTTTAAGTCATCCGTAAGGGACTCAAAATGGTTTTTTATGGAGTAGGTGATGGTATAGGCAACTGAGACGGTTCATTGATCCCAATTTTGTAACAGTTTATAATTATAAAAAAAACATATTTTACTACTTTCCCTTTCAAGAAATGAAATCTTTTGTAGGGATAAACAATCTCCTTTCGGACAATTTTCTCTTTTGAAATTTTCAGAACTTCATGTTTGAAACCAGCTCCTGAAAGTTTCGTTCATCTACTTTAAGTTTCGGCTCTACTACTTTACTTAAGAGACAACAAAAATTCTGTCTGAACACCAGTTGCATACCCTAGTAATAGTGCATAATCATTCTCCTTGGGGTCAGTCATCAAGCAAATTAAAAAAGAAATTAAACATGTCAGTAACATTGCGAGACCAGAACCCCGCATGCCCGACCATAGATTTCCAAAAATGATCTTCCTGTAGCAACCGAAAGGCACCCGTCACCGAGGAAGGACAAGGAACATGCTCCGTAGGACGTACGAATGTGACAGAAGAGCTCAAACAATTCTCATCACAGAGTAAGAGGACCTCTATGCAGTGGTTTACTTGAGGAAAGATTGGAAGCTACTTAATAAAGCGCTATGTGGTTCTGGAGGAGCTAGGGTTTAAGATAAACGTAGTTCTTAGATGCCACAATGTCATTCAAAATTATTAGAATTCAACAGAAAATGCATCTTTTTATTTAGTAGCAAATTTACTCAGAAGCTCAGAAAATAGCAATGTCAGGACGCAAAAATCCCTTGGTTTAAACATCAGTCTTCTCAGATTTTTGTTTAATGGCAAATTTACTAGCAAGATGGTGCCATAGAATGTGCAAATAACAGTTTTTGAGGGTCTTCCTGCTCAGAAAATGGACTGTCCAGCCTTGAATTTCGTGGTTTGGTTCAGTGTATTTGAAAGAAAGATGGACAATTTCATATGTAATTGAGCGTTTTACTGAATTCACATCTCAATTTAGGCCGTCAATGTAGACAGTCAGTAGGCCACGCTAGCAGTTGTCACTAAATCTGGCTTACACAAGAGTTTGGACGATTCGCTGAATCATTATTAGTATGTGCTATTCCTGTTACTAATTATGTGGGGGTTGAGTCTCAGAGTACTATTGTTAATTCGGTATGTTTTAGCACTGAGTGAAATGAGAGACAGTTGAAGGAAAAACGAAGGAAGACCAAAACCAACGCTTTTACCGAATTTTAACGAGAGTCAGAAACCCATTTCTTTCTTTTTTAACATTATGAGCTAGAACAACTATCTTCAGTCTTCCTTTAGGTGTCTCCATTCCTTCAATCCTGAAATAAAGAAGTATCATTAGCTTTGTAAATACTGACTGCAAATCCATTACTTACAGAGCCCCTACGACGCCTAGCGGTGCATAGGGTAGCACGAGTTTACCTCCATGTCGAACAATCTTGTGCTAAAGACCAGAGCTCGTTGAGGAATGAGTGTAGAGCTCGTGTCTCAGCTTATTCGGATCGACCAATCATGATCGTTATCGGCAACTCTTCAAGAAGCCTTGAGGGGTTCAGAACCACACGTCGTATGGAAGTCTTCCCTGCTGCATTCGAGTCATGTGGCCCCAGTACCGCCATCTTCTTAGTCTGACTTCATCGATTATTTGCGGTTGCTTAGAGAAACCTGATCTGGGTGTTAGGTAATATATCAGTCCATGTAATCGCAAGTACTTTTCGCAAGTATTTGTTCCCAAATCCAAGCAACGTTTCCATACCCGGTACTTTGCCTGGCCCAATGTTTACCCTGGAGAACACCGATTCGACTACTCGTCCCATTTTTAGTAAATATCCAGTGTATAACAATTGTGTAATGTTTAAAATCAAAAGGAGATGAAAAAATTATATATGGGTAATTTTTGCACCGTTCTGCCTTTCCACTTACGCCCAGCTTATTCGCACGTAATATTCAAATAGTCCGTAGTAACTAGCAATAAGTAAAGAGGGACTTGGGCCAATAGCAATCGAAACTCTAAAAAAACAAAAAAAAAACATTAACACATCGAAAGAATGTGCTTTTTACTCTGATTCCAAATACATAAAATTCATTAAGTTAAATGTTACTCATCAAAAGCAACTAGCTGAAGTAAATTTACCCGATTGTCGAAAAAAGGCGGGACAGCCCCAAAAAGCCAAGCAATCTTAGTAAAAATTGCACTGTTAGATTCAGCATATCAAGGATCATTAGTGTAGAGGCTTCAAGCTCTTATCTATAAATTTTAATTACGAAATACGAAATTTAAATTTTTTTTTTCAGACGAAATATTACGGATGTGTGCTGATTTGTTTGTTTATTGTTGCATATCAGGAGTGATCCCATCAAATCGATGGCCATCGGAAACTAAAAGTAGCGCCCTTTTTAAGTGACAAAAATATTCTATAGCGAGGAAGTGGCGTTTTCTGCCATTCCGTGGCACCAGACTACGCTTTTGCCCCAAAGAAGACCACTTTCCTAATGAACAAAAATTCTGATATACCCAACCAATTTAATCAAAAAATATATACCCAGCAATGCCACACGGTGGCACATTCGTTCCTGAAAAATCATGGAGTCCTCACAAAATAAAATGTTAATATGGACAGTAATCAAAATGCTTGTTTTAACCATTTGATTCAATTGATTTTTCATACAAATACGCCCAATGATGTATATTTGCGCGACAGCTAATATGATGGAGGGGCGGTGGATCATTGCGCAGGCGGAAGGGATGTGGTATGGGGGCAGGAATTAATGTCTCATCTCCCTTTTACACCCATGAGTCTTTAGAGTCTTAATTTTAAAAGAAAAACAAATTTCATGTGCATGGCGTCACATTCGAATGCATTTAAAGAGCAAAAACATACGCGATAGTATCGCAATGACTTTATACATTTTGTTAAATGTGTTGTATCCAGACACTTTTTTTTCATCAAACAGTTCGTGGTAACGAACTGTAGTAAGGAGCGACCCGGCTCAATAGTAAACGAAACTCTAAAAAACGGAATTTAGATGCTAAAAGATAATCAAAAGAATCAGATTTTTATGCTGATTCTAAATATATAAGTATCATCAAATTTAGTCTTTGTCATCAAAAGTTACGAGCCTGAGAAAATGTGTCTTATTATGGAAAATAGGGGGAAACACCCCCTAAAAGTCATAGAATCTTAACGAAAATCATATTATGGAATTCGGCGTATCAGAGAACCCTGTAGCAAAAATTTCAAGCTCCTGTCTACAAAAATGTGGAATTTCGTATTTTTTGCCAGAAGACAAATAACGGGTGCGTGTTTATTTGTTTTTTTTTTTTTGTTTTTTTTTTCAGGGGTCATCGTATCGACCAAGTGGTCCTAGAATGTTGCAAGAGGGCTCATTCTAACGGAGATGAAAAGTTTTAGTGCCCTTTTTAAGTAACCAAAAAAATTGGAGGGCACCTACGCCCCCTCCCACGCTCATGTTTTTCCCAAAGTCAACGCATCAAAATTTTGAGATAGCCATTTTGTTCCACATAGTCGAAAACCATGATAACTACGTCTTTAGGAATGACTTACTCCCCCATAATTCCTGGGGGAGGAGAAGGGGCTACGTGGGAGAATCTTTCCTTTGAGGAATATGTCATGGGGGAAGAAAAATTCAATGAAAAGGGCGCAGGATTTTCTAACATTACTATAAAAAACAAAGAAAAATTAAACATGAAAACGTTTTTTTTAATTGAAAGTAAGGAGTAGCATTGAAACGTGAAACGAACAGAGATTATTACGCATATGAGGGGTTCTAAAAATACTTTAGCATAAAGAGCAAGGTATTTAGGAGGAGATAAATACCTCGCTCTTTATGCTAAAGTATTTTTAGTAATTTCAACTATTTATTCTACGGCCTTTCTAATTCAGGGGTCATTTTTAAAGAATTGGGACAAAGCTTATGATTTAGTGTAAAGAGCGAGGTATTGACGAGGGTACAAACCCCCTCCTATACATAATAAAAATATAAGAATATGTGTTACGTAAGCTTGCAGGTACGCAGGGTGGGGGCCTTCGGGCCCGCCCCCCCCCTCCCCCGAAACTTTGTGAAATGTTTAATTTCCCCATGGTTTCTTGGGATTTCTGGCAAAAGTAGGACATTTATTAAGAATCTAGATACATGTGTGAAGCCTTTTTTGGGGGGATTTTACAGCATGCCATTATCCGGTCAAGTCACTGCCCAATTATTAACCCATTTTCTGTCTAACTTTTTACCCTCTTTGAAGTAATTAGCAATTGTGCTGTTATTTTTTTGTAAAGAGAGTTTGCTTTCCACAGCAAAATAGAATTATCCTATATATTAGGTCGTTTATCCCCCCCCCTTTCAGGATAAAGCACGGCTTTTAATGGATCAATTTTGGAAACTTTCATTTTTCATCAAAATCTACGTTTTTGCCATAAAAGAACTACCCCCCACAGAATCCATATTGCACTGTTAACCCTAAAATTTCCCTTTCAGTGGGATATAATAGATTAATCACTGGCTGTAAATCGCTATGAACATAACCTGAGCCTAAAACATACTGTTGAGGCTTCAGTCTTCTTCCCCCCCCCATCCACTACAATACTACAGGATCTGTATTTTCCGATATATCTGCTTTATACTACTACTACTACTAATAACTCACTGCAGCACCAAGCCGCCTGAGGCCAACACAGCTACGCACGCTCCTCCTCCAACCTAATCTATTTAAAGCCTCCCTCTTTACACCCTCCCAGGAAGTTCCCATTTCCTTTAAATCCTTATTTATGACATCCTCCCAACCCAGACAAGGACGACCTGCTTTCCGTGTAGCCCCAGACGGTTGGCCAAAAAGGACAATCTTCGGTAATCTGTCATCCTTCATCCGTAGAACGTGGCCTAGCCATCTCAACCTTTCTTTCATTATAGCCCCAGAAAGCGGGATTGAACCACACTTTTCGTACAACCTACTGTTTGAAATACGGTCAGTCAGCCGGGTACCCAGAACAATCCGTAGGCAATTTCTCTGGAAAACATCTAGTAAATTTTCATCTGCTTTTCGGAGTGTCCATGCTTCAGAGCCATATTTGACCACTGTCATCACTGTAGCTTCCAATATTCTAATCTTGGTTTGTAGGCTTATCTTTCTATTCTTCCAAACTTTTTTTAACTGTGAAAAAACACCCTGAGCTTTAGCTATTCTACTTTTAACATCTTCACTGCTCCCACCATCTTTACTAATAATACTACCAAGGTAACTGAAGCTCCCAACCTGATCAATCTTTTCGTTACCTAAGGTCACCTGTTCATCTTCACTTATTCCTAACCTTAGTGACTTAGTCTTCTTAACATTAATTTTCAAGCCTATTTTAGCACCCTGAACTCGTAAAACCTCTAAAAATTCATTCATTTTGCTCACACTTTCATCTAATATGCTTAAATCATCAGCATAATCTAAGTCCAGGAGCGTTCTTCCTCCCCATTTGATTCCATGGTCTCCAATTGCCTTTCCTGTGCTCCTTAAGACGAAGTCCATCAAAATGATCCATATAAAGGGGGATAGAACACAACCCTGCTTAACTCCTGATTTAATACAAAACCAGTTGCTAACCTCATTTCCTACCTTAACCGCAGCAGTATTATTCTCGTACATAGCGCAAATCACTTTAATGTATTTTTCTGGTATACCATATAACGATAAGACCTTTGTTAACGCTGTTCTATCAACAGAATCGAAAGCTTGCTCATAATCGATAAAACTAAAGTGCTACTTTATATCTGCTGTTTCGAAGGTTTTGCCCCCCCCCCCCCCCCCGAAAAAAATTCCTGCGTACGTGCCTGTACGTAAGTTAATTATTAAGTTAGTATGTCTTTTACTAATAAAAACGTCCGTTAAAAATTAAAAGTTCTAGTTAAGTAACTAGTCTTTAAGTAACCGAGAAATTGGAGGGCAACTAGGCCTCCTTCCCCACCCCTTATTTCTCAAAATTGTCTGATCAAAACTAAGAGAAAGCCATTTAGCCAAAAAAAGAATTAATATACAAATTTCATTTTAATAATTTATGTGCGGAGAGCCAAAATCAAACATGCATTAATTCAAAACGTTCAGAAATAAAATTAAAAAAAATAGTTTTTTTAACTGAAAGTAAGGAGCGACATTAAAACTTAAAACGAACAGAAATTACTCCGTATATAAAATGGGTTGTCCCCTCCGCAATCCCACGCTCTTTACGCAAAAGTTTGACTTTTTGCCACAATTTTACTTTTTAAAACAATTAAAAGCTTTAGCGTAAAGAGCGAGGGATTGCGGAGGGGACAACCCATTTTATATACGGAGTAATTTCTGTTCGTTTTAAGTTTTAATGTCGCTCCTTACTTTCAGTTAAAAAAAACTAGTTTTTTTAATTTAATTAGTATAAAGTATGGCTAGAGGACGACCCAAAAAAAGATACCACGGTAATCACCATAAAATTTTAAATACCAAGTCCCACATCATGTCTTGGTTAGGCCTTTGCATGATATAGAAAACCATCAGAAATCAAATAAAAGCAATTTTTTCAGCTGAAAGTAAGGAGCAACATCAAAACTTGAAACAAGAATAAATTAATCCAGATAGGAGGGGGCAGCCCCCTCCTCAATCCCTTGGTTTTTACGTTAGAGTTTTACTTTTGGTCCCAATTCTTTAAGAACGACTGCTCAAATACAGGAGCGGTTAAATTGGAATGAGAAGTATTTTTAAAGCACCAAAAAGAATTAGCGTAAACAGCGGGGGAATTGAGGAGGAGGCAGACCCCTCAAATACAGAGTATTTTTTTCGTTTTAAATTTTAATGTTGCTCCTTACTTTCGTTCAAAAACGAAAGTAAGGATTGTTTATATATCAAACAATCGAAGCATATGCCAACTTACGACGAAGCCATGAGGCTTGCAAAAAGAAAGCAGACGAGAACATCAGCCTAACAGAAGCAGGAAGGGTCCAAATTACTTTGCCCCAGAGGTAAGTACTTTGTCATCAGCCAATATCCAACATAAAATTGCATCTTCAAGGTTCTTTTTTTTATTATTGACAATTGCAACGAGGGGGGGGGTTCCTGAACCATACAAACCCTCTTATAGGCTACACCGCCAAAACCCAATTCAAATCTGCCTCTGTAAATATAAACACCGATAGTCTTTCTAAAGACTATTTCATCACTTGTAAAAACTCCACTTGGAAAAAATAACCGACCATAGGGAGCAACAGAAACAAACGGTGTCCGACAAAAGTCCCAGTTTTGCTCCTTACTCTTGGCCACTTTTATACTTTAAAAGTATCTTTACCGACAATTATTTTCATTCTCATTTCGCTTACATTTCTGACTCCCCGATGTATACCAAAGCATTTTTTTTCCTTGTTTTTAAACCGATTAGCGTTTTCAACACTTATACAGTATTGCTTATTCAAGACTATCTCAAGCAATAAATATTATCCTCAGTCGAGCAAGACCAGCTAGCACTTGGAAACTGACTTACTGTCTCAGCTAAAAGTTTTGGGAAAAGCTTGCAAAATAAGCAAGTTTTCAATTTGTTCAGCTGAAAGAAATCGAATAATCTCCTACCTTTCAGGATTCAACAAGGATCGCTTATATAAAACTCTGTCATCTTCATGGAAAACTGTAACAGAAAATGCCCCAAAGCGAAAAACGCTCAAATAATAAAGGTGTCATCTATAGGAAACATACACTAATTCGTATTTAATAACTGACAAAAAGCCTGAGTCACCGGATTTTGCTTTTCTATTTGTTCACTATTGGGGTTTTGGCCTTTTTATGGGGCTATTTCTTTGTTTTGTTTAAGTTTCTGACAAATATTCGAATTTTTACACCCTGCAAAAGTACCCAAGGTTGTGGTGTAAGTAAGCTGTAAGTAAACTACGACTGTTTGAAATAAAGAAAAAACAGTAAAACGCCTGCGTCAAGGATTGTGTTCTTCTATTTGCTCATTACGGCCAACGGCTTGGGGCTACGACTGTTTGGCATAAAGAAAACACAGTAAAACGCCTGCGTCAAGGATTGTGTTCTTCTATTTGCTCATTACGGCCAACGGCTTGGGGCTACGACTGTTTGGCAAAAAGAAAACAATCGGACTTAGATTTCGGTGACACGCAATTAGTTTAGACACCGACCATCTTTATCTCTGCTACTGACGTTTCTTCAGAAAACAGGAAAATTACAACAGAAGGCTACTTTTCATTCATCGAAAATGACCAATATGAATGGTTATTTAAAGATTATTAACCAGATATTTGGTATCTGATTCAATTCTTTTTATAAATACTGTAAACATATTATGCACTTCATTTGTGTGAGAATTCAGAAGTATCGTTCATTCATCAGGGCAAAATTGTGGAAAAGGAATTGGAGCCAGTATTTAAAACGTCGATGCTAGTTTGTCTATTTCAGGATTGAATATATAGACATAGTCGAAGGAAAACTAGAAGACACTTGCTTCAGCCCATGGGGAAAAAACACCACTGCGGTTTCAACAGGAACCTCATAGTCGCAGCAGTAGCTCCAACCGAGTAAACAGTGAACCATGGCCCATAGTACCCGAAATTTTAAGAAGGATTCTAAAGAAAACTACTTGTAACAAATATTTCTCAAGTCGCAATATTTTGGGAATAATAATTTTCTTTCAGAATCAACCGAACAGTAATTTATAATTACGAAGTAATTATAAATTGCAAAGTAATTTTTACGAAAATTTTAAAAAAGAGCGTACAACCATCCAAAATTACATCGTATCGGAACAATAAGTACTGGAAAATTATAGTACCTCCCTTTCAACACCGTGGAAAACTATTGCAAGGGTGCCACTGATGTCTCTTTCGTCATTTTCTTTTTGTTTGTTTTTTCCTGGTTTCACCCCTGGGGCGATAATATCAAACCAATAGTCGAAAATGTCGGAAGACAATCCATTCGAATGGAAATGAAAATATCTAATGCCCTTTTTAAATTGTGAAATAGACCCATTACAGCAACGTCTTGTTCTCTGCCATTTCATGCTGCAAAACAGGCATCTTGGCCAAAACAGGGCCAAGATGCCAGGATACACAAATTTTGTGATTACTAATCTATTAGTCGCATTCTAAAATAATTCTGGAGATTTTGTGCCCCCCATCGTGAAAACCAAGGAAAATAAAATTTTAGTATGGATAGCCACTGAGGCCGAATTTTTGCTAGTTCATAAGCCAGCTTGGACGGCTTCTGCACTATTATGAACAGGTTTATGCACTATGCTGTGCTGCATCCGATGGTTCACTGAGGCATAGGATCAGGGATGGAGGTACAGACTTCATCCTCAAGGCAGACTTGCAGAACCAGGATGCAGGAATAGCGGGGGTAAAGTCATACTGTCTTAAAGAATTACCACCAGAAGGAAACCCTCGGCAAAAAATGGCTAAACTAAGCAAACCCCTAGAAAGTAAACAGAGAGCAACTGCAAATTAAGCAGACAAATAGATTCATCCGCTATTTCTTTAGTCTTTAATCTTTAAGAAAAGTCTTTAGTCTTTAAGAAAAGTGATCAAACAGTTCGTGGTAACGAACTGTAGTAAGGAGCGACCCGGCTCAATAGTAACCAAAACTCTAAACAATTAAATTTTGATATCAATAGCTACATCAAAAGAATCGCATTTTAATGCTGATTTTAAATATATAAGTTTCATCAAGTTTAGTCTTATCCATCAAAAGTTACGAGCCTGAGAAAATTTACCTTATTTAAGAAAATAGGGGGAAACATCCCCTAAAAGTCGTAGAATCTTAACGAAAATGACACCATCAGATTCAGCGTATCAGAGAACCCTACTGTAGAAGTTTCAAGCTCCTATCTACAAAAATGTGGAATTTTGTATTTTTTGCCAGAAGACAAATCACGGGTGCGTGTTTATTTGTTTGTTTTTTTTTTGTTTTTGTTTTTTTTCCAGGGGTCATCGTATCGACCAAGTGGTCCTAGAATGTCGCAAGAGGGCTCATTCTAACGGAAATGAAAAGTTCTAGTGCCCTTTTTAAGTGACCGGAAAAATTGGAGGGCATCTAGGCCCCCTCCCACGCTCATTTGTTTCCCAAAGTCAACAGATCAAAATTTTGAGATAGCCATTTTGTTCAGCATAGTCGAAAACCATAATAACTATGTCTTTGGGGATGACTTACTCCCCCACAATCTCTGGGGGAGGGGCTGCAAGTTACAAACTTTGACCAGTGTTTACATATATTAATGGTTATTGAAAAGTGTACAGACGTTTTCAGGGGGATTTTATTTTGTTTGGGGGTAGGGCTTAGGGATGGGGCTATGTTGGAGGATCTTTCCTTGGAGGAATCTGTCATGGGGGAAGAAAAATTCAATGAAAAGAGCGCAGGATTTTCTAGCATTACTATAAGAAAACAATGAAAAATAAACATGAAAACATTTTTTGACTCTTTGCCACAATTCTACTTTTTAAAACAATTAAAAACTTTAACGTAAAGAGCGAGGGATTGCAGAGGGAACAACCCATTTCATATACGGAGTAATTTCTGTTCGTTTTAAGTTTTAATGTCGCTCCTTACTTTCAGCTAAAAAAATTAGTTGTTTTTCTTATTTAATTATGTCAAAGAAACGCATCCCCAGCGGTTATAAGGATTTTACTCTTAACCCCTTTGCCATCTTAATCACAAGCTTTTCAGTAAGTAAAAGATTAAAACGATGAGAAAACATTTAGCACTACATTCGTCAGTTTCAAGCTTAGTGTTGTTTCTATGCCCATGCTCTGCCTATTGCGGAGTATAGTTCCTAACAGTGTGGGGGATGAAGCTGAGATTTCCATCCCGAAAGACTAGTCATTATTATTTTACTGAGAAACCACTCCCAAGACATTAGGACGTGTGATTTGCTTCATCTAATTTTGCATTTGGGTTATCTCTAATGCAGTCTAGGTGTGTTTACATTTTCTTTAGTTTTGTGAACCCGAGTTTTGTCACTGAGTACTCTTGTGATGTTTATAATTATGGATGCTAAGGTTTAGATTCTACTGTACAACCCCAAGCATTGGGTTTCATTGTTTTTCTTGTCTAACTTTTCTTCAACTACTTTTGGAATAGAGCTCCTTAACTGAAAAAAAAAAACTCGGTAAGTTATTTTAGACTAAGCAGCCAGTAGCCGCATTTTGGTCAAAAAGTAATTGTTTGAATAGTTTGAATTGTTGAATAGGAAACAGTTTTATGTTCTTTTTCTTCATTAAAAAAGCTTTTCTTAGCAATTATCTACAATACTCAACGCATTTAAGAAATTTGTACTTAATTTTTCCTTTAGTACTTTTAGCCTCTCGTCGGGGAGCAAAATTTTTTCCCAATTCTCAGAAAAATTATACAAAAAAAAAGGGGTTTTATGTTCTAATGTTTTAACTTTTCCAGTACGGTTTTTCAGACAAATCTTAGGAAGGATTCCCCTCTCTACCCCCCTCCCCCCAATTCGCGGGTGGACTTAATAATTACAATATATTAGTGAAATTGATGTTATTTTTCTTTTGTAATAACGAGACAGGGTGAAAACGGAAGCCTTTAAAAAGAGATATGAGCTTCAATTAAAATGGTAGCTTACTTCATTTGAATTCCATCGATGTCTGTTAAGTGGTAAGTTTTCAGCTCGCGGAAGACTTTCAAGGCTTTCAGGCAACACTATCTTCGCCGTGATTCCAGTTTCTCCTGCAATGAAATAAAGAAAAACGAGTTCTTACTGACTTGATGACAAAATAAATTAAAAAAAACACCATTTTGACTAGAAAAAGGGAGGGAAAAAACCAGCAGAGAAATATCACTAAAAAGCAAATGACTACTCAAATTTTGGTTATAATGTCATTAGGTTGTCTCTACTACAACTAAATGTACAGTACAGTATAGTCGTCTCAAGAAAAACTTGAAAAAAGCCCCAAACTGGTTACTACTTTGAACCAAAGAAAACGGGAAACTGAACAGAAGTGGATCTAAAAGGCGCTTTAACATAGATAGAATAAGAGTTATTGAATAAAGGCACCAGAGACGACAGAGTGATACCCAGCTGAAGTAAAAAACTTAAACGTCTATAAAAAAAAGCCCCACAACGGCTACCAGTACAGAGCGAAATTTGAAAAATATGGACTGTTTGCCCATTTTTCTGGATGACGATTTTTTTTCTTCTTCTCAGAGCCTGCACTGTGTTTCCGGTTAAATGAGTTTACAACATTTTGACATGGAAAAAATATATAAATAAAAAGGACGAGAAAGAAAAGCCACGTAAAGTGAACCACAGCATATATATTTCTTTTAAATATACCTTTTACACTTAAGACGGCCACCAGTGAATCAATTAGGGTTTTACTAAAAGGAAAATTCCCTATTTCACTCAGATGTGATCCAATGTTACTTTACAAATAATATATAACTATGAATGTACGGTAAATGAATCTTTGAAACATGTCTTTTGGGCTTAAGAAGGCAAAAAGGGATTTCCTTTGAAGCGGATGTGAAAGTTTTTTTTTTTAAGATGTAAATTTTGCCGTGAATGTCCGAAATCTGGTTAATGTCGACATTCACCGGTGAATATCCAAAATTCCTTTTTCTCTGTTTGGATTCGATTAGTTTTGCGAGTCAGCTTTTTCAGTCTTATGCAATCTTTTATGATAAAAGTTAAAGTTTGGTTAGATTATGTTAGGTTAGGTTAAATTTGGTTATAAATATCACATAAGGGTTGAAAACCTAAGCTAACCAAACCTGTCATCATCAAACCTTGCATTAAATTGAAAAAGTTGACAGGCAACGCTGACTGTACCCAAGGAGAAAAAAGGTATTTCGGACATTTACTGGTGGATGTCGACATTAACGAATATCGAACATTCACGGTAACACATACGCATTAAAAAAATGAATAATCTTTTGTATATTCTTACTGTATATATTTACTCCCCATTTGATAAAAGATTTACAATACCTTCTCGAAATACGGAAATTTGGTCTAGTATTATGAATGCCATATCAAAGGGAAGTTTTCCTTAGCGGATCTTTCTATGTCAAACACAAAAGAAATATTCCCTACCTATCTAACTAAAATGAGAGATGAATGTTAAGCAAAAAACTTAGTAGTAGGAGACAGATAGGGAATATTTCCGAAAGGTTGACAACCTGATTCCAATTTAAGCTCCACATTGATGTCCCGAAAAAAAAGCTAATGATGGACAGGCTAAGATGAGATTATCCCCACCCAAAGGTTAATAAACTTACACAATATCTGTTGGCAATGAATTTATGAAATAGCGTAAAACTTAGATTTTTTCTGCAGTGCTTGATCCGATTTTGACTCTAGCTTCCTCCCCCTCCCTCTTACTGAAAATATGTCTCATGTTCTTAAGAAGTGTGAGATATATCTTTTTTAGACGACTTTTTAACAGAATGTTAGATTTTTTGTGAGGCTGGGGTCAGGGATCAACCATCCGTCGCAGCTCAATAAAAATATTGCATAAAAAAAGCACACGACGAGGAAATTCAGTTTCATAATCAAACCTCACGAGTGTCATTTAAAGACGGTCAAGCCTTTTCAGGAAGAAACAATTTAAAAAACGTTTTCCAAAAAAAAACGTATTTTGAGCAAAAGTAAGGAGCAACATTAGAACCAAAAACAGGAAAAAAGTAAAGTCACATAAGCATTTAAATATAAAAGTGAACACAAATTACTATGGATGAATAAATGAAATCTTAAACGATAAGAAATTAAAATAATCAAAATTAACGTTTGCAATCTTAGGAATAAAACGCAGGGCAATAATGTCTGGAATACCTAAATTCGTAAGAGGTATGGTAAAAGAGAGTGAGGGAGACCTCTCAAGAATAAAAGAGAGAAGGAGACACCAACTAGTTAAAACTAAAATGGCACATTTTAGCTTTTTTCGTGGTAAAGTAGAATATTTTTGGGTAGTAGAATATCCATGCACAGGATGGAGCGGGAGTGGTTTTTCATAACTGTAGACAAACTCAGATGGGACATAGCCCAAAATAAAATTTCGAACCAATCACTAAATATAATATTTAAATAACATACCATAGGACAACATGAGGCAAGCTGACCAAGCCTCTGAATAGTTATAAATCAAATTATTGTAGCCTGCAATTTTGACTCCCAATGAATACAACGCAGAGCACGACGCTTTTTGTACTACTTGACTCGGAGGACAGTGAATAACTGAATATTTCAGAAGCAATGACACAATTGGATAGAAAAGCCGAGGGAATCGCGCACACAATTCCCAAAAAAGGGAAAAACTACTAAATAAGAAAAAAAAAACATACACACACGTGGACTCACTAAACAAATCAATTTTTCTCCAAGAATGCAAAGAATCAGGAAGTACTAGAAGAATCTTGGGAGGGAAAATTATTCGCAAAGAAAAGGCTGACGAAAATAATATACAGCAGCTTCACCGAAAATATTTTCAAAAATATCTATTTCTTGGAAAAAGCAGGAAAACATTGATCGGATCCCTCCTCAGGGAACACGCCGTTTCGACAACGCCCACTATTATAAAATGACAAAAAATGCTCGAAGACAAAATCATATCTTATGCCTAATAAATACAATCAGAATCAACAATAATGTCAAAGCTTTTATTATTTTAATTCAAAACAAATTTTAAAGTTACATCCTTGTGCATAAAAATGTACAAGGAGAATATATTCCTTTTGGAAACAATTATTTATAATGATATATAAACAAGCTTGAAATCAAACTTATGACAGTTAATTATCTGGCTAGGACAAATTTCGGCTCTTATGCAAAACCAGGGGGAAAATTGAAGTAAACCTCAAAAATAAGTCGAAAATCAAATTTTATTATGACAGAATGAATCATACAGTTTGTGGTAACGAAAATGTACACGACTCGGAACAAGGGTAACCGAAAGTCAAAAAAACCGAATTTTGATAACAATAGATACATCAAAAGAGTTGTATTTTTATGCTGATTCCAACTATATAACATCCATTAATTTTAACGTCAAAAACTAGGCATAAAAAACAACGAATCAAAAACTAGAAGCCTAAGAAAATTTGCCTCGTTTTCGAAAAGGGGAAAACATCCCCAAATAGACAAGGAACCTTAATGAAAATTACACCATCAGATTCAGTGCACCAGAGAATCCTATTGCAGACGTTTCAAGCTCCCATTTGCAAAAATGGGGAATTTTTTTTCAGAAGATCACGGCACGTGTTTATTTGTTGTTGTTTTTCCGGGTTGATAATGTAAAACCAATGGTCCTAGAAGATCGAGATAGGGGTCATTCGAACAATAGTTAACAGTTAAAGTGCCCTTTCTAAGGGACGAAAAGGATTGGAGGGCAGCTAGCCCCCCTTCCACACCCTTTTCCCCAAAGTCATCCGATCACAATTTTGAATTAGTAATTTTGTTTAGTATTGTTAAAAGGTCCAAAAACTATGCCTCTTGGGATTACATAAGCCCCACAGCCCCTAGGGAAAGGGCTGAAGTTATGAAATTTGTCAATTGTTTATATATAGTAGGTCTATTTGTTATTGGAAAGCATATGGCTAATTTTCGGGGGGGGGTACATTCCAAGGGAAGGGAAGTTTCTGGGAATAAACTTTCCAGGGAAAATTTTACACATGGGAAATCTGCCAGAATTCCTATACGAAATTCTTTTATTTGTCTTAGTTTTCTTTGGCAACTCAATTTTACATGTGCAGATTTTCCAGGGGAATTGTCTGGGAGACATTTTCAGTGGGGTTAGAATTACCTGGGGTATTTTCCCATTAGGGCGGGGGGGGGGGTATTTTTGTTGGTGAAATTCTCCAAGGGGGATTTTCCACGGGAAAAATTATCCTTAGAGAACTTCATGCGGAAGAAATTTTCAACAGGGAGGGGAGATTTTCAGAAAAAATTCCCATGGAAGGGGGTGATATCGGCATAATTAGAAAAACGATTAGAAATTCAATAAAAACAAGTCTTTCTTCAAATGAAAGAAAACTAAAGAGATTTTTTTAGGCGGGATTGTCAGTTGGATTTAATCTGGGGGTAATTTTCAGCGAGGATGGAATTGTTTGGGGGCGGAGGGGGGGGGGGGGGTTACACGAGAGGAACTTTCTATTGAGGACTTTTGGGGGAGAGGGAGATTTTTCATGAAGAGAGAGGCAAATTTCGCAGCGTTATTTGAAAATCGATCTGAAATTAAGTAAAAAAGAACATGTTTTTCCAACTGAAAGTCAGGAGCAACACTGAAACTTATAACGACCAGAAGTTATTCTGTATATGATGGGAACTGTCTCCTCCTATGATACGCTAATCATCCATACTAAGTACATTTCTACATCCCCATTACTGGATTTTCCTGAAAATTGATACGTTTTCACATACATCTAACATAATATGGGTGTTAAAGATAATCACTTGCCTCTTTACGCAATTAAATAAAAAAAACAAGTTTTTTCAACTGAAAGTAAGGAGTGACATCAAAACTTAAAACGCACAGAAATTACTTCGTATATGAAAGAGGCTGCTTCCTCATCAACGCCCCGCTCTTTACGCTAAAGTTTGACTCCTCTCAATTCTTCTTTCTAAAACAGTAAAAAACTTTAGCGTAAAGAGCGGGGCGTTGATGAGGAAGCAGCCTCTTTCATATACGAAGTAATTTCTGTGCGTTTTAAGTTTTGATGTCACTCCTTACTTTCAGTTGAAAAAACTTGTTTTTTTTATTTAATTTCTGAACGTTTTTGAATCAATGCATGTTTTGATTTTGGCTCTCCGCAGAGGAATAATCAAAACGAAATTTGCATATTTTTTTTTGGCTCAATGGCTTTCTCATAATTTTGATCGAATGATTTTGAGAAAAAAAGAGCGGGGGACGAAGCCTAGTTGCCCCCCGATTTTTTGGTTAATTAAAAAGGCAACTAGAACTTTTAATTTTTTACGAATCTGTTTATTGGTAAAAGATTTACGTAACTTATAAATTAGCTTAAGTAAAGAACTTTTGTATTCTCATGTTTTTATTACATATATGAGGGGATTCGCCCCATCGTCAGTACCTCGCTCTTTACACTAAAGCTTAAATTTTATCCCAATTCATTAAGAATGACCCCCTGAATCACAAAAGCCGTAGAATAAGTAGTTGAAATTACCGAAAATACTTTAGCGTAAAGAGCGAGGTATTAGAAGGAGGTGAGCCCCTCATATGGGTAATAATTTCTGTTTGTTTTAAGTTTTATTGCTGTTCCTTACTTCCAGCTGAAAAAGCTTTTTCACTTTTATTTTTTAATTGTTTTTTTTTAAATAATGCTAGTAAATCCTGCTCTCCCTTCATGGAAATTTTCTTCTCCCATTACAAATTCTCGAAGGAAAGTTCCCCCAGCATATCCCCTCTTCTCAACCCCTCCCCCAAACCAAAAAAATCCTCCTGAAAACGCCTGTATACTTCCCAATAACCATTACTATATGTAAGCACGGGTCAAAGTTTGTAACTTGTTGCCCCTCCCACGGGGACTGTGGGGGAGTAAGTCGTCCCCAAAGACATAGTTATAAGGTTTTTCGACTACGCTGAATAAAATGGCTATCTCAGAATTTTGATCCGTTGACTTTGGGAAAATAATTAGCGTGGGAGGGGGCCTAGGTGCCCTCCAATTTTTTTGGTCACTTAAAAAGGGCACTAAAACTTTTTATTTCCGTTAGAATGAGCCCTCTTGCAACATTCTAGGACAACTGGGTCGATACGATCACCCCTGGGAAAAAAAAAAAAACAAACAAAAAAACAAAAAAACAAATAAACACGCATCCGTGATCTGCCTTCTGGCAAAAAATGCAAAATTCCACATTTTTGTAGATAGGAGCTCGAAACTTCTACAGTAGGGTTCTCTGATACGCTGAATCTGATGGTGTGATTTTCGTTAAGATTCTATGACTTTTAGGGGGCGTTTCCCCCTATTTTCTAAAATAACGCAAATTTTCTCAGGCTCGTAACTTTTGATGGGTAAGACTAAACTTGATGAAACTTATATATTTAAAACCAGCATTAAAATGCGATTCTTTTGATGTAGCTATTGGTATCAAAATTCCATTTTTTAGAGTTTTGGTTACTATTGAGCCGGGTCGCTCCTTACTACAGTTCGTTACCACGAACTGTTTGAGAAGCTTGACACATAGCGAACAAAAGGCAAGGGATACACGCTGTTGAAAGGAAGTTCTTTCAAACAGTTCGTGGTAAAAAAAAACTGTAACTAAGGAGCAACTCGGGCAAATAGTAATAGAAACTCTAAAAAAGAATTTTTATAACAGTTATTATAACAAAAGTATCAGCTTTATATGCTGATTCCAAATATAGAGAATTCGTTAAATTTAATGCTACTCAGCAATATCTACGATCCCAAGACAAATTTGCCTGATTTTCAAAAAAGAGGACCCCCCCCCTCCAAAGAAGTCAAGGGATGTTTAATAAAAATAATGCCAATTAATTCACCATCACCCTACAATAAAGGTTTCAAGCTCCTATGTACAAAAATATCGAATTTTACTCTTTTTCCCCAAAAGGAAGATTACGGTACCGTTTTTGTTTTTGTTTTTTTGTTGTTGTTTTTTTTTCGCATCGAACCAACGGTCCTACAACGTCGGTAGAGAAAGATTATGCCACGGTAAAGTGGCGTTTCCAACCATTTTGTCGCACCAATTTTACCCAAAAGAGGATCAAGTTGCTACCGACTCAAAATTCTGAAATATCCAATCGATTCAAAAGTACGAAAAGAAACTAAATATAAACTTTCCCAGTTGCGGAGGAATTAATGCCGTACAGTAGCGCATTTCTTCCTGAAAAGTCACGTATTCCATACAAGGTAAATGGTTAATATGGACATTTACCTAGATTTAACTACGTTGATTCACTAAATTTCTCACAAAATTTTCTTAGTGATGCATAAATGCGCATCAGTCATTATGAAGGATGACCAATGGGTCATTGTATGGGCAGGGGGGGGCAGATGCCTACATACCGTATTTCAATGCCCAAATCGTCTACCTTTCCATAATCCTTCAGATCTATATACAAAGATGTAGGGAGTGTAGGACCTTATCTCTTATCTTTCTCCATTTAGACCAAGCCTGAATAAGGCATAATATTAGACCAAGTTCCCCTTCTTATTACAGAAAATTGTTTGCAATACTTATTTTAAAGCTTCATCTAACTAAATTCATTTGCTTAATATTTGATAAAGGCATACACAGTCGATGTGTTAGTGCGCGTGAATATTATGAAGAAGGGGTGGTAGATAACAGGGGTGCAGGAGGAGGGAGGGGTGCAAGTGCATCAAAGAGTGCATTTAACGCCTAGATATTAAAGCTCTTATTGAGCTTTCAGATAAACATACAATGAATTTTGGGGCAATAAAGGCGGAGGGGTAATAGTACTCCCCCTATTGCAACAATCTTTATATTTATTGCATAAAATATTGCATTTACCTCCCTACCAGAACAGAAGCGGAAAAGGCGAGGTGGGGCATCATGAGCGGAATCGGGCACTAACAAATTTCTTGGCGAGATAGGGGATTGTCAAACGCTACCAAGAATTTGGTTTTCAGCGATTTTCAGCGATTTTAAATGGTAATATTTCTCTTTTTACTATTCATATACAATTTTTCAATATATTTAAACTTATGTATACGACCCGAAATTCTACAGCAAAATATTATTAAGGACTTATCCACCAAACAAATGTTCATCGGAAATCTTTTCTAAATATAAAATTTTGTTCAAAATTTTAACTATAGCCTAAAATTTCAATTCTTAAGCAGAAACAATTTATTTCTTAAGCATTTTACTCATCAATTTACCATCAGTGTATACATCAAGTTATTAGTAAGAGATCAGAAGTTTGCGGGGCCGGTACTCGAAATCATGTTCTGGTTAGGCCTAAGCATGATTTGAAAGACGACCAGAAGTAAAATAGACAAGAAGAACTAAGAGCTCATATGGCACTTGTGACGAGGTCGGAAGAGCCAAGATCCAAGAGCTCATATGGCACTTGTGACGAGGTCGGAAGAGCCAAGCTCCAAGAGCTCACATGGCACTTGTGACGAGGTCGGAAGAGCCAAGATCCAAGAGCTCATATGGCACTTGTGACGAGATCGGAAGAGCCAAAATCCAAGAGCTCCTATGGCACTTGTGACGAGGTCGGAAGAGCCAAGAGCTCATATGGCATGAGCTCTAGCAAAATTCTAAGAATCAATAGATTGCTTTAAAAGGAAAATCAGACGCTTAATGCCGGTCGGGATTTAAAATAAGAGCTCTGAGTCACAAGGTCCTTCTAAATATCAAAATTCATTTAGATCCGATCACCCACTCGTAAGTTAAAATTACCTCATTTTTCTAATTATTCCTCTCCCTTCAGCCCCACAGATGGTCGAATCGGGGAAAACGACTTTATCAAGTCAATTTGTACAGCTCCCTGACACGCCTACCAATTTTCATCGTCCTAGCACGTCCAGAAGCACCAAACTCGCTAAAGCACTAAACCCCACCACCTAACTCCCCCAAAGAGAGCGGATCCAGTCCGGTTACGTCAATCACGTATCTACGATATTTATAAGCGTTTTCCAAGATTTCCGGTTTTCCCCTCCAACTCCCCCCCCAATGTCAACAGATCTGGTCAGGATTTGAAATAAGAGCTCTGAGACATGAGTTCCTTCGAAATATCAAATTTCATTAAGATCCGGTCACCCGTTCTTAAGTTAAAAATACCTGAATTTTTCTAATTTTTCCCAATTAACAACCCCCAGCTCCCCCAAAGAGAACGGATCCGTACCAATTATGTCAATCATGTATCTATAACTTGTGCTTATTCTTCTCATCAACTTTCATCCCGATCTTTCCCCCTCTAAGCGTTTTCCAAGATTTCTGTTTCCCCCTCCAACCCTGTGTGTCCCCGGATCCGATTCGAATTGAAGATGGAGCATCTGAGACATGAGATTCTTCTATATATCAAGTTTCATTAAGATCTGATCACCCGTTCGTAAGTTACAAATACCTCATTTTTTCTAATTTTTCCGAATCGCCCCCCCCCCAACTCCACCAAAGATAGCGGATCCGGTCCGGTTATTTCAGTCACCTATCTTGGACTTGTGCTTATTCTTTCCACCAAGTTTCATCCTGATCTCTCCGCTTTAAGCGTTTTCCAAGATCCCCCCCCCCCGTAATGACACTGGATCCGGTTGGAATTTAAAATAAGAGATCTGAGTTTCGAGGTTCTTCTAAATATGAAATTTCATTAAGATACGATTACTCTTTCGTAAGTTAAAAATACCTCATTTTTGATATTTTTTAGAATTAACCTTCCCCTCCCACAACTCCCCCAAAGAGAGCGGATACGTTACGGTTATTTCAATCCCGTATCTAGGACTTGTGCTTATTTTTCCCACCAAGTTTCATCCCGAACCCTCCACTCTAAGCATTTTCCAAGATTTTAGGTTCCCCTTCACCAGATCCGATCGGGATTTAAAATAAGAGCTATGAGACATGATATCTTTCCAAGCATCAAATTTCATTAAGATTCGATCACTCCTTCGTAAGTTAAAAATACCTCATTTTTCTAATTTTTCGGAATTAACCCTCCCCCAACTCCCCCAAAGAGAGCGGATCCGTTCTAGTTATGTTAATCACGGATCTAGGACTTGTGCTATTTTTTCCTACAAGTTTCATCCCGATCCCTCCACTCTAGACGTTTTCCGAGATTTTAGGTCCCCCTCAATTCCCCCAATGTCACAAGATCCAGTCAGGATTTAAAATAAGAGCTCTGAGACACGATATCCTTCCAAACTTCAAATTTCATTAAGATCCAATCAGTCCTTCGTAAGTTAAATATACAAAAATTTTCAAATTTTTCAAATTAACCCTCCCCCAACTCCCCCAAACAAAGCAGATCCGTTCCGGTTATTTCAATAGCGTATCTAGGACTTCTTTCTTATTTTTCCCACCAGGTTTCATCCCGATCCCTCCACTGTAAGCGTTTTCCAAGATTTTAGCCCCCCTCCAACTCCCCCAATGTCACCGGATTTGGTTGGGATTTTAAATAAGAGCTCTAAGACACAATATCCTTCCAAAAATCAAATTTCATTAAGATCCCATTACCCATTCGTAAGTTAAAAATACTCCATTTTTTCTATTTTTTTTTTTCCAAATTAACCGGCCCCCACTCCCCCCCAGATGGTCAAATAGGGAAAACGACTATTTCTAATTTAATTTGGTCCAGTTCCTGATACGCCTGCCAAATTTCATCGTCCTTGCTTACCTTGAAGTGCCTAAAGTAGCAAAACCAGGACAGACCGACAGAATTTGTGATCGCTATATGTCACTTGGTTAATACCAAGTGCCTGGCACGTACGCAGGGAGGGCCTTCGGGCCCGGGCCCCCTCCCGAAATTTTGTGAAATGTTTAATTTCCCCATGGTTTCTTGGGATTTCTGGTAAAATTAGAACATTTATTAAGAATCTAGATACATGTGCGAAGCCATTTTTGGGGGATTTTACAGCATACAATTATCCGGTCAAGTCACTGCCCAATTATTAACCATTTTCAAACAGTTCGTGGTAACGAACTGTAGAGTAAGGAGCGACCCGGCTCAATAGTAACCAAAACTCTAAAAAATTGAATTTTGATATCAATAGCTACATCAAAAGAATCGCATTTTAATGCTGATTTTAAATAAATAAGTTTCATCAAGTTTAGTCTTACCCATCAAAAGTTACGAGCCTGAGAAAATTTGCCCTATTTAGGAAAATAGGGGGAAACACCCCCTAAAAGTCGTAGGATCTTAGCGAAAATGACACCATCAGATTCAGCGTATCAGAGAACCCTACTGTAGAAGTTTCAAGCTCCTATCTACAAAAATGTGGAATTTTGTATTTTTTGCCAGAAGACAAATCACGGGTGCCTGTTTATTTGTTTGTTTTTTTTTTTTTTTTTTTTTTTTTTTTTTCAGGGGTCATCGTATCGACCAAGTGGTCCTAGAATGTCGCAAGAGGGTTCATTCTAACGGAAATGAAAAGTTCTAGTGCCCTTTTTAAGTGACCAAAAAAATTGGAGGGCATCTAGTCCCCCTCCCACGCTCATTTTTTCCCAAAGTCAACGGATCAAAATTTTGAGATAGCCATTTTGTTCAGCATAGTTGAAACCATAATAACTATGTCTTTGGGGATGACTTACTCCCCCACAATTCCTGGGGGAGGGGCTGCAAGTTACAAACTTTGACCAGTGTTAACATATAGTAATGGTTATTGGGAAGTGTACAGACGTTTTCAGGGGGATTTTATTTTGTTTGGGGGTGGGGCTGAGGAGAGGGGGCTATGTTGGAGGATCTTTCCTTGGAGGAATCTGTCATGGGGGAAGAAAAATTCAATGAAAAGGGCGCAGGATTCTCTAGAAATTACTATAAGAAAACAATGAAAAATAAACATGAAAACGTTTTTTCAAATGAAAGGAAGAAGCAGCATTGAAACTTTAAACGAACAGAGATTATTACGCATATGAGGGGTTCTAAAAATACTTTAGCATAAAGAGCGAGGTATTTAGGAGGAGATAAATACCTCGCTCTTTATGCTAAAGTATTTTTAGTAATTTCAACTATTTATTCTACGGCCTTTCTGATTCAGGGGTCATTCTTAAAGAATTGGGACAAAACTTACGATTTAGTGTAAAGAACGAGGTATTAACGAGGGTACAAACCCCCTCATATACATAACAATAATTAAAGAATATAAAAGTTTGTTACGCAAGTTAATTCTAAAGTTACGTATATTTTTTGCTAATAAAAAAATTCGTTAAAATTAAAATTAATAGTTGCCTTTTTATGTAACAGAAAAATTGCATGGCAACTAGGCCTCCTTCCCCATCCCATATTTCTCAAAATCCTATGATCAAAACTAAGAGAAAGCCATTTAGCCAAAAGAGGAATTAATATGCAAATTTCATTTGAATAGTTTACGTGTGGAGAGTCAAAATCAAACATGCATTAATTCAAAAACGTTCAGAAATTACATAAAAAAAAAACTAGTTTTTTTAACTGAAAGTAAGGAGCGACATTAAAACTTAAAACGAACAGAAATTACTCCGTATATGAAATAGATTGTTCCCTCCGCAATCCCTCGCTCTTTACGCTAAAGTTTGACTCTTTGCCACAATTCTGCTTTTTAAAACAATTAAAAGCTTTAGCGTAAAGAGCGAGGGATTGCGGAGGGAACAATCTATTTCATATACGGAGTAATTTCTGTTCGTTTTAAGTTTTAATGTCGCTCCTTACTTTCAGTTAAAAAAACTAGTTTTTTTTATGTAATCTGTCTAAGTTTTCACCCTCTTTGAAGTAATTAGCAATTGTACTGTTATTTTTTTTTGTAAAGAGAGTTTGCTTTCCACAGCAAAATAGAATTATCCTTGATATTAGGGCTTTTATACCCCCTTTTCAGGATAAAGTACAGCTTTTAATGTATCAATTTTGGAAACTATCATTTTTCATTGAAATCTACATTTTTGCAATAGAAGAACTACCCCCCCCCCCGCAACACCCATATTGCACAGTTGACCCTAAAATTTCCCTTTCAGTGGGATGTAATAGATTAATCACTGGTTCTAAATCGCTATGAACATAACCTGAGCCTAAAACTCACTTTTGAGGCTTCAGTCTTCTTCCCCCCATCCGCTACAATACTACAGATTAAAGTTAATCTGTATTTTCCGATATACGTGCTTTTTGCGTTACTGAATAAAAAGAAGTGCTACTTTATATCTACTGTTTCAAAGGTTCTGCCCCCCCCCGAAAAAAATTCCTGCGTACGTGCCTGACAAATGCCATAAAAACACGAAAGTAAGTTCAGTTTTCAACTGGAAGTAAGGAGGTTTTTCAACTGGTGAGCAAACGGTGGCCACTTTACTGCCTATTTTCATTTAATTAAAACTCAAACTTCATTAAATATAAAATTACCTCCTCTGTTCATTCTAAAACATTAAAATAACGGCCAAACTCTTAAGAACTTTAATAAAGGTACGTATAAGTCAAACAGTTCGTGGTAACGAACTGTAGTAAGGAGCAGCCCGGCTCAATAGTAAACGAAACCCTAAAAAACGGATTTTGATAGCAATAGTTACATCAAACGAATCGGATTTTCATGCTGATTCTGAATATATTAAATAAAAAAAAACAAGTTTTTTTAAATGAAAGTAAGGAGCGACATTAAAACTTAAAACGAACAGAAATTACTCTGTATATGAAAGGGGCTTTTCCTTCTCAACGTCCCGCTCTTTACGCTAAAGTTTGACTCTTTCTCTTAACTCTACATTTTAAAACAGTAAAAAACTTTAGCGTAAAGACCGGGGCATTGAGAAGGAAAATCCCCTTTCATATACGGAGTAATTTCTGCTCGTTTTAAGTTTTAATGTCGCTCATTACTTTCATTTAAAAAAAACTTGTTTTTTTTATTTAATTTCTGAACGTTTTTGAATCAATGCATGTTTTGATTTTGGCTCTCCGCAGAGGAATAATTAAAACGAAATTTGTATATTTTTTTTTTGTTGGCTAAATGGCTTTCTCATAATTTTGATCAAATGATTTTGAGAAAAAAAAAGAGCGGGGGAGGAAGCCTAGTTGCCCTTCGATTTTCGGTTAATTAAAAAGGCAGCTAGAACTTTTAAATTTTTACGAATCTTTTTATAAGTAAAAGATATATGTAACTTATAAATTAGCTTACGTAAAGAGCTTTTGTATTCTCATGTTTTTACTACATAATGAGGGGGTTCGCCCCCTCGTCAGTACCTCGCTCTATACACTAAAGCTTAAATTTTGTCCCAATTCATTAAGAATGACCCCTGAATCACAAAAGCCGCAGAAAAAATAGTAGAAATTACTAAAAATACTTTAGCGTAAAGAGCGAGGTATTAGGAGGAGGTGAGCCCCTCATATGGGTAATAATTTCTGTTCGTTTTAAGTTTTAATGCTGCTGCTTACTTCCAGGTGAAAAAAAACTTTTTCACATTTATTTTTTCATTGTCTTTTTTAAGTAATGCTAGTAAATCCTGCGCTTCCTTCATGGAAATTTTCTTCCCCCATGACAAATTCCCCCCTCGATGGAAAGTTCCCCCAGCATATCCCCCTCTTCTCAATCCCTGTCTCCAACCAGAAAATCCTCCTGAAAACGCCTGTACACTTCCCAATAACCATTACTATATGTAAGCACTGGTCAAAGTTTTGAACTTGTAACCCCTCCCACGGGGACTGTGGGGGAGTAAGTCGTCCCCAAAGACATAGTTATAAGGTTTTTCGACTACACTGAATAAAATGGCTATCTCAGAATTTTGATCCGTTGACTTTGGGAAAATAATTAGCGTGGGAGGGGGCCTAGGTGCCCTCCAATTTTTTTGGTCACTTAAAAAGGGCACTAGAACTTTCTATTTCCGTTAGAATAAGCCCTCTAGCAACATTGTAGGACAACTGGGTCGATACGATCACCCCTGGGAAAAAAAACAAATAAACACGCATCCGTGATCTGCCTTCTGGCAAAAAATCTAAAATTCCACATTTTTGTAGATAGGAGCTCGAAACTTCTACAGTAGGATTCCCTGATACGCTGAATCTGATGGTGTGATTTCCCCCTATTTCGAAACTTCTACAGTAGGGTTCCCTGATACGCTGAATCTGATGGTGTGATTTCCCCCTATTTTCTAAAATAACGCAAATTTTCTCAGGCTCGTAACTTTTGATGGGTAAGATTAAACTTGATGAAACTTATATATTTAAAATCAACATTAAAATGCGATTCTTTTGATGCAGCTATTGGTACCAAAATTCCATTTTTTAGAGTTTTCAGTTACTATTGAGCCGGGTCGCTCCTTAGTACAGTTCGTTACCACGAACTGTTTGATAAGTTTTATCAAATTTAGTCTTTGTCATCAAAAGTTACAAGCCTGAGAAAATTTGCCTTATTTTGGAAAATAGGCGGAAACACACCCTAAAAGTCATAGAATATTAACGAAAATCACACCATCGCATTCGGCGTATCAGAGAAGTCTATAGCAAAAATTTCAAGCTCCTATCTAAAAAAAAATGTGGAATTTCTTATTTTTTGCCAGAAGACAAATCACGGGTGCGTGTTTATTTGCTTGTTTGTTTTGTTTTTTTTCTCAGGGGTCATCGTATCGACCAAGTGGTCCTAGAATGTCGCAAGAGGGTTCATTCTAACGGAAATGAAAAGTTCTAGTGCCCTTTTTAAGTGACCAAAAAAATTGGAGGGCTCCTAGGTCCCCTCCCACGCTCATTTTTTTCCCAAAGTCAACGGATCAAAATTTTGAGATAGCCATTTTGTTCCGCATAGTCGAAAATCACAATAACTATGTCTATAGGAATGACTTACTCCCCCAGAGTCCCTGGAGGAGGGTCTGCAAGTTATAAACTTTGACCAGTGTTTACATACAATAATGATTATTGGGAAGTGTACAGACGTTTTCAGTGGGATTCTTTTGGTTTGGGGGGGGGGGTTGAAGGGAGGGGGCTACGTGGGAGGAGCTTTCCTTGGAGGAATATGTTATGGGGGGAAGAAAAATTCAATGAAAAGGGCGCAGGATTTTCTAGCACTACTGTAAAAAAAAACAATGAAAAAATAAACATAAAAACGTTTTTTCAATTGAAAGTGAGGAGTAGCATTAAAACTTAAAACGAACAGAGATTATTACGCATATGAGGGGTTCTAAAAATACTTTAGCATAAAGAGCGAGGTATTTAGGAAGAGATAAATACCTCGCTCTTTATTCTAAAGTATTTTTAGTAATTTCAAGTAATTTAAGTTTGTTACGTAAGTTAATTCTTAAGTTACGTATATTTTTTACTATTAAAAATGTTCGTTAAAAATTAAAAGTCCTAGTTGCCTTGTTAAGTAATTGAAACATTGGAGGGCAACTAGGTCTCCTTCCCCACCCCTTATTTCTCAAAATCGTCTGATCAAACTAAGAGAAAGCCATTTTGCCAAAAAAAGAATTAATATACAAATTTTATTTTAAAATATTTATGTGCGGACAGCCAAAATCAAACATGCTTTAATTCAAAAACTTTCAGAAATTAAATAAAAAAACTAGTTTTTTTAACTGAAAGTAAGGAGCGACATTAAAACTTAAAACGAACAGAAATTACTCCGTATATGTAATGGGTTGTCCCCTCCGCAATCCCTCGCTCTTTACGCTAAAGTTTGACTCTTTGCCACAATTCTACTTTTTAAAACAATTAAAAGCTTTAGCGTAAAGAGCGAGGGATTGCGGAGGGGACAAACCATTACATATACGAAGTATTTTCTGTTCGTTTTAAGTTTTAATGTCGCTCCTTACTTTCAGTTCAAAAAAACTAGTTTTTTTATTTAATATATATCTAAAACTAAGTATATGAGTCGAAATACTCATTCAAAAGTCGGAGTAATCATTTAAGAAGAACAGATTTTCGAAAAATTGTTTATAAAAGAAGGCAAATACTTGTGTTTATTTTTTTATCTAGCTGGTATAGACCGGTCTTCGAATTCTCAGTTTGAATCAGTGGAATGGCATCGATTTTTTTTCAAACATTCACTAACAAAATGTTGATAAAAGGTGAAAATTCACACAACTTATAGTTATGTACAAAATACAGTTATGTTTTGTATAGGGGTTGTATATGTTTGTCCATAAAACTGTCTAAACTGTTATATATACCGCTGAGGATTTTTATACTTATTTTGATACATGTCATCCAATCATATTTCCACGATTAGCTATTTATACATCTACATTTTTACAGGACAATTCTCTTACTTAATGCTGAATCTGAGTCAAATTCCAAATTTTTGTGCTCAACTGACATATCGAGATTTAAACTTAGAATTGAATATCTGAAAATCTCAAGATTAAAAAAAGTTAATTAGAAATTTACCACAGCTTGAAACCCTGAGACTTTAAATCACCAATCCATGCCAATCAAATACAAAAATAACAAACAAATAATTATTTTTGTTTTAAGGAGTATTTCGACTCATATACTTAGTTTGAAGCACATGCCTACATGCATCCTTGTTAGAATTCATATTTTTCTGACGATTATGGTGTTTATTCGAATATTTTAGGATGAATAGAAGAGAAAATACTAACGAAAAGCTCTAACCTGACAGAACTCTAGACTGACAGGTCTAGCCATTATAAACGTTCACCGAAATATTCAGGTAGATATCGACCGTACAATAATAGAAATGGCAGGAGTAGAAATACAGAAATAGACTTTTTCTTATAAAATTGTGAATTCTGTAATTTAAGCAAATAATATTGAACTTTAAAAAATGGAAAAATATACTACGTCGTTATGAAAAGTAAAATTTTGATTAGTAAATTTTTGAGATTTCGTCAAAGTTGACACTGTTTATTAGAAAACTATTTTCAAAAAGAAACAGCGATTAGTTAATGCTTTATTGCCTATACTTAAAACCCTTGTTTTAAATGTCTTCTGTGCATTTCTATATCTCCGTCCTGTTTTTTCTTGTTACACGCTTAAAAGAACTAGTATTTAATGCTTAGTATATCTTTTCCAAAGTTGTATCTTTGTCCTCGTTGCCTTCTGTTCATTACTATCATAGTTACTAAGCGATGCCACAAAGTTAGGCGACATGCTAAATGGTTAGATCTATACAAATTTTCACAAAGAGTGCATGACCCCAAAAGATAATTCAAGACCATTTTTTTTCTTTTTTGGCAATAAAAAGCTCAACTCACTCACTATAGTGGTCAGAACTATAAAGGCAAAAATTAAGCAGAGAATATTGAATATCATGTTTTTCTTATAAATGGTGAAAAGCTTTTTATTTTTTTTTGTTTTATGGCGGAGTAGTTTTTATAAATAGCTGTATTTTGTATCAATATTTTTATACCAATTTAATTTCAACAGATTTATTAGAACTTTAACCCTCGCCAGACTTTAGATTAAATTTACAACCATTTCCACTACATACCTACGACACATAAAAGTCGAGGTTCATTTTAAATTGTGGATATTTCTCTGGTCGCAAGTTTATCGAAGCAAACTATTATGTGTCCCCCCTAAGGAAAATCCTGTATCCGCCCCCGGCCTATTCGTCGCATTAGAGGACTCGGGCAAGGTTCCGTTTTAAGTCCTCCAATGTTTAATATTCTTACGGCCACTGTAACTACGAAAATTAATGTTAGAGTTTATAGCGACCTTTGCGATTTTAGTTTGATTTGCTATGCAGATGATGTCCTGCTTATCAGCTCAAGTTTTTCCACTTTGCAGGCAAACCTTGATTTTTTTTTTTTTTTATTTCTGGTTAAAAACTCCTAGGATTTAATGTTAATGCTGCTAAGACTGAATTTCTTGCTTTTAATGCCCAAGATAAAGCTATATCTTCTTTATCTGTAATTGTACCAGGTAAATCTATTATACAGTCTTCTTCGCTGAAATACCTCGGCCTTTTTTATAGTCCAGATATGCGCACTGCTCGTATTTTTACTGTTGAGCATACCATATCAGGTTTCCGCGCCAGCTATGCCAAACTTGCTGCACTGAAGTATAGTTATAGTAAGCGTGTACTTGCTAAACTATATAGTGACCTAGATCTCCTTCACGCGCTCTATATTTCACCACTTAGTGATTCGCTGTCTAAAACTGAGCAGTTAACGGTTCGATCGGGGTTTTGTTGCTATCTGAAGCTTTTTATTAAAATTCCAAATGTATTACAGGATTAGTTCAATTTTGCAAAAAAAAATTATATTCCTGGTCCTTTAGATGTAGTGGATTCAACATAGTGCTATACATTTAAGAGAAGTTTAAACCGTTTGCTTCGTTTTCTGCCATTTAATATTACTTACAAGTGCTATTTGGAATACCTTTGTTTTACCTATTTTCCTTGTTTAGAAGTTGAATTTTTTTCTTATTTCTTTCTTTATTTCGCTTCTTTTGTGCATGTTGCAAGTGGGCAAAAATAAACTTATCTTATCTTTCTCGTGGCGCTTATTTTTATGAACTTCAAAAAAGTCGCTTATTCCAATTTAACAGCCATCGTGTTTCAGCAGTCGTTCTTCTAGAATTGGGACAAAGCCTCAAACTTTAGAGAAAAGAGCGAGGGTTGAGGAAGGGACAGTCACCTCACATATGGAAAAATTTCTGTTCGTTTTAAGTTTCAATGTTGGTCCTTACTTTCAGTCGTAAAAACTTGTCTTTTTAGTTAATTTCTTACCGTTTTTCAAATCATGCCAGAAAATTCATCTTTCTGGTCACTTAAAACAGGCGCTAGAACTTTAATTTCTGATTTAATGAGGCTTTTATGGATCTCTTAGAATCACTGGTTCCATATGATCACCGCTGAAAAAAACAAACAAACAGACAACAAAACACCCAGTCGTGATCTCTTTTCTGGCAAAAGAAAAATACAAAATTGCACGTTTTTGTATACAGGAGCTTGAAACCCCTACATCTGGGTTTTCTGACACACTGAATCTGATGGTGTAACTTCCATTAAGATTTCTTGACTTTTTGGTGGTGGGGGGGTCCCCTTTTTCTAAAATTGGGCAATTTTTTTTTCAAGTTCGTAGCTCTTGATGGGCAACATTAAACTTAATGAACTTTATATATTTGGAATATATATATATATATATATATATATATATATATATATATATATATATATATATATATATATATATATATATATATATATATATATAAATATATATATATATATATATATATATATATATATATATATATATATATAAATATATATATATATATATATATATATATATATAATATATATATATATATATATATATATATATATATATATATAAAAAATATATATATATATATATATATATATATATATATATATATATATATATATATATATATATATATATATTTAAATATATATATATATATATCCATATGTATATATATAAATATATATATATATATATATATATATATATATATATATATATATATATATATATATATATATATATATATATATATATATATATATATATATATTTATATATATATATATATATATATATATATATCCATATGTATATATATAAATATATATATATATATATATATATATATATATATATATATATATATATATATATTTATATATATATATATATATATCCATATGTATATATATATATATATATATATATATATATATATATATATATATATATATATATATATATATATATATATATTATATATATATATATATATATATATATATATATATATATATATATATATATATATATATATATATAATAGCCGATACCAAAAATAGGCATAGATTCTGGCCTTAGGAGGGGGAGATCAAAGTATTTTACAGGAGGGGGTATCTAAAACACAGAAATTGCATTGTAGGCTACAATTTTTTACTTCCATTTTGGCCCAAAGACAAGGAGCCTCACCCTCCACGTTTCCAGGTGCAATATACAGGAATTCGTCTTTCTAATAAATGAGCATCTTTTCCCAAAAAAAAATAACATAACAAAGGGACAAACTCAATGGTGTTCTTCATATTATGTTATACAGTATTTCATATTATCAAGATCACAGAGGTACTTCGAGAAATCCCCTTCCACTGAAATCTTAAAATGTGTGTACTTTTTATTAAAAAAAAATTCTATATTTTTTGTACGATTCACCTGTTTGGGGTATGTTTTCAAATATGGTTCTCTCTGTACATGCTAGCTGGAACAACGATTTTGATATTTTGGACAATTGTCATTCGATGATCCAAAGAGATGGGGCAAACAAGGGCAGTTGGACACAGCTCTATATCTAGAAAAGACACAATGTACCAGCAATCGTAGTCGAAACAACCCTCTCCCGACTGACTACAATCACCCCTTCTATATATAGAGCCCAGACAATGAAATTGAAAATAAGACATAGAAGACAGTTTGCTCTGCCCCAACGCCTCCGCTATTGCATACACTAAAATAGATACATCATGCAAAACACAATCCAGAATTGGCAATCAAATCAGACGGATCTAAAGTGAATACCACTGCTAGGCTCATTATAACCATAGGCACAAACAAGTCCAACCCTGAAGCGGTGTATCACTGGACTTTTTCTGAGGGATAGGATCCTTGTGTCCAATCTCGGGAGAGGGAGAGCCTTCTTCGTCCCTCTTGTGTGTACATGCATGATTGAGATGTTCGTTAAAACACAGGTCTTCGCAGCTATTATTTGGTAAGACTACCAAATCATTTACGTGTTGCTAGAATCAATTCCTCTGTAGATGCTTATCTATTTTTTATGAGTGTTTCGCAATCCCAGCTTCTTTGGAATAAGGATCTTATTGGAAGGAATCAATTAACCTTATCCCATGATAAAAAAGAACAACAACAAAAAAACATAAACCAATTAGAAATGGCCTCAAATTATTAAGAAAACATATCTTAATTAGATATGATAAATGGATTTACTGTAATAGTGCTTTGCAGTAACGGCTTGTATTTTATTTATATAAACTATGTGTATTAATTTAGGATGACTAAGATAACTGCAGCAAAAAAACTAGGGAAGGAGTAAAAAAAGTGCGCCTTCAGGCTGACGTGATCTGTTGAAGATTTTGTTTCTGTTGAAGATAAAGATTTGATAAGTCATGCTCCAAGTCAATACATTAATAATCTGAAGAGACTATGATGTTTACTAATATTATTGCCAAAGGATCTTTCATAAAAATAATGTTTATTTTTCTATTCAATAATTTTTTCAGGAAACTTTGTCTGCAATGAAAACTAAGCCTTTCCTGTTAAATTCAAAACTACTTCTGTTGTCTTTTTACATAAATTGAGTGATCATAAATTCAATCCTAGGGCCACACTGGCTATACGTGACGTTTGACAAGATAACAAGAAAATATAATTAGAAAATAACCAAGAAAACAAGGGTGACTTTCAGCCAGCGGGCAAAAAGGAAAAAGCAGATATTTCAATAAAGACCTCCACCAAGCCATGTTCATTGCTCAAATAAACCTTTTAAGTGAACAGAGCAGAAGAAACACTGAATCAAATAAAGAAAAACAAAATAAGCCAGATTAAACTAAGCCCCCTTGATTTCTTTATTTTATTCAGTGTTTCTCTTCTCTGCTCTGCTCTGTTTTTTTTTTTTTTTTTTTTTTTTTTTTTTTTTTTTTTTTTTTTTTTTTTTTTTTTTTTTTTTTTTGAGCACTAAGGACGGCTACATGGAGGTCCTTGCTGAAATATCTGCTTTTATTATTTTTGCTTTTTTTGTGCACAGCCGAAAATCAGCCTTGTTTTCATGGTTATTTTTTAATTAGTTTTTTTTTTACTTTTTTTGTCAAACATAAAATTTCATCTACACGATGAAAAAATAATAATAACTAGGAAAAGGAAAAAGGAATGATCAATTTGGTTTTTCCAAGGCTTTGTTCTGTCTGATGCTGCCTTTTTGATGTAGTGGACAACTAGTTTTCGATTTGTTTGTTTTTTTTCTTTTGTGTAAGGGGTTTCTTTGAGAATTTCACACGAGTTAGCATCATCATGGACGTTGCCAAACTTCAGGGCAAAAAAAAATCATGATACTATTTATTCCTAGAAGTAGAAAGAATTATTCCTAGAATAATTTACGGTCTGCAATAGTTGTTTCTATTCAGAAAAAAATAGCAATTTTTTCAAGAAAATTTTCTGGAAATTTTTGACTGTTATTTCTGACATGGACAAGGCTTACTGTTTCCACTCTCTGCAACTAATTGTATTTCAAAAATCATCAATCTTGGGTTTTATTAGATAATAAAGATTTATTGCAGCAACATTAGCCCATTTCAAAGGAGGACGACAAAGTTTCAATTTGAGCACTGCTGAAATAAGAGAATTTCATGGAAGGTTAAAAATTTGCACTAAAATTCCGATAGTGACCTTTAGGATTTATTATCAAAGAGTCTTATTTGATAGTTCAGACCAGTCCAGTGCTAAAGCTAATACATTCAATTCCATTATTTTAACAAGTGATGTTTCACTGACAACAAGAGTATGTGTGCTCATAAATACTGTGAAGTTAGATATGTTGGTCGGGGTCAAAAATTGAAATCTTTGGTAAGACAGTTGTAAGAATCATTCAGGATTTCTATCGATTTTTGCTGTCAAAGTTTGGTTTCTGAGCCAAAATACCATTGGATTTAGCATGGGCTTTGATTTTAATTTGCTCATATAGCTTCATGTTCATCTAACTAGAAAGGAAAAACTTCTTTTGAAAAGAAGACTTTATTAGAAGGACAAGGAGTGATGTCAATTTGCAAAAATATAAGAAGGGGCAGTTTTTTTCTTTCAATCTTTTCAGAGAAAATGCAAAATGGTATCTTTTAATAAAAATACCAGAAAACGCTTTTTTTGAATCTAGGAGGAGGGGCAAAGGACCTTGGAGGGAATATGGCACCCACATTCTCTAATTGAATCCCCAGGGGCCAAAAGTGGGACCACTCAATTCTAATTTTCAACCATCAATCCTCTAAGCATACCTCCTTGCTTATATTTTGTTGTGAAAGAGCAATCCTATTGCTAATATAATTGATATAAGCCTACTAGCACCCACGCCCATTACAAAGATTTTTAACCAATTCAAATTTTCATGTTTGGTCTCAGGGTCTTTGAGTAAACTCATAAATATTAAAGAAAGATAAGAAAAATAAAAAATAACCACTAAGATCCAACAAAAAAGCTTCAAACCCCAAAAAAAAGGTTTGAAACTGTTAACCTCCCAGGTACAGTCCTTACTACTACCCCTTCAGGTTTTCACCCCCCTCAATGCTCTAGAAGCCCCTAAATGATCTTTGGCAATTTCTGTATGTTTGAAAGCCTAGTCTTTGGATAAAGCCTCTTTTCTTCTTTTGAGACAGTAAAGGATTTTCCTGATAATTAGTTTACCTTAAAGCTCAAGTAAAATGTTACAATTGTAGCAACAATCAAAACACTGTACATTGCCATTTGCAAACTAAAATATAGTTTCTAGAATATAATATATCTCGTTTCCATTTGAAAACTAGAGTACATTTCTTGTATAGAGAACAAACACTTATTCTGTCTTCATAGGATGATTTGAATGTCAACACAGGGTTGGCACTAATAGATTAACAATTTTGCAGTATTGATGCAATTTACAATCAAATGCAAAATTTCATACCAAATAAACAAAGCTTTGATTCAACCTAGACTTATTCAGACATTACATATTGTTATTTTTCATGAGCAAATAAATTATTAGGCAACTATAATCTGTTTAAGGAACCTTACCATCATTATTTTCTTCACTATCATTATTTGGTTCTTCAAATTCTTTTTCTTCATCAGCTGAAACATCATTTCTGGACTCATCAGCTTTTTCTCTATCCATTAGATTCAAAAGCAGACTTTTTTAAATTTTCATATTCTGAAAAAAAGATGAGTGTAAAAAAGGTTATTTTCCCTCTTTTTTAGAGAGGGGACACTCCAACACTGGGATTGAGCAAGGGAGCAAAGCCACAGAAAGTTATTTGTCATTTCAAACTGATTATTCCCTTTTAATATTCCTCATTTTTATCATAGACAGCGCCTATCATAGAATAGCGCTGCCTAAGTAAAGAGCAATGTGGGCATAATGTATTTTTTTGTAAGTTATGCCCTGGGGGAATATAAGGTATATATAGAAAGGTTGATCATATAAACATCAAAAAGGCTCACTGGATTAGTAATCAGAAGTTCTAGTGACATTTTTCAGAGTGATCCAAAGGTGGATACCCCCCAACCCCCCCCCCCACACACACACACACACCTTGTATTTTCCCAAAATGCATTTCATAGAAATTTTGGGATGGCCATTTGTTGTCTTGAAAACTTCGAAAAGAGCTCATTTGATTAGAAATTGAAAGGGCTAGTGTCGTTTTAAATAGTCAAAAGTGATTGAAGGGCAACTAACCCCCCTGCCACACCTCAGATTTCTCCAAAAACATCCAATTAAGTCTTTGAAGATGAACCCCCCCATCCCTCAGGGCAATGGTTGTAAGTTATACACTGGGGGCCTATAAGGTATATATAGAAAGGTTGATTGTATAACCTTTGAAGGGATTAATAATCAAAAATTCTAGCGCAATTTTTAAGATTCAGAGTATCATCACTTCCAGACAAATTTTACTTCAATCATATTATTTGTTTCAACTCCTCAAGATTAATTTCAGCAATGCTCATATTTACACACAACCCTCTTTCATCTTTGAAAGGTTCAACAATTTTACTGCTACCATTATATGAAATTTTACTTACTGATTTGCTTATTTTTAAAAAATACCAAAAACATTGGAAATTTCCTTACTTTCAACAACTATTCTATCATCAACTTCTAGGCTAGCTGGATTTTCATTTTTCTTGCCACTATTTAATAATTCGTTAATAGTTTTCCACATATCTTTTGTGTTCCCTTTATTGTTTCAAAATTTCATCACACAATATTTTTGAACACAAAATCTGCAAAGCCAATTAGTTTCATTATAAAGTCTATAAACTTATCAAATGCAGTGGATGAACTTTCATATTCGTCATATAACTCTTACCACAAAAGAACCCTCAGTTCTTACCTAAATTTATCAATATTCTGTTTTTTCAGTAGCCTTTTCTTTATCCTCTTTATTTTTGGCTTTTGTCTGTGTAGGAAGGAAGTCACTGCCCCCACAGGAAAATGAATTGCAGACTCATTAATTATTACATCAGCATAAGAAGTAGCAAGTAGACAAGATTGAACAAATATGTTATCAATTAATGTTGCTGAATGTTGAGTAATGTGTGTTGGGATTCCTACTAAAGGATATAGATCATAACTTACCATAAGGGTAAAAAAAAAACTCTAAATTATCATTATTCAAACATAAAGGATCAAAATTAAAGTCACGCATAAAAATAAACTCAGAAGCACTCAACTTGATCTCATCCAAAACTTGACCAAAACCAAGTGCAAACTCTTCCCATGGGTACTTGGTGGCTTATATGCCTCACTTATCAAAATCTTATTCCTGCCAATTTCCAAATCATGATTAAGAGTTTTGACCTTACCTTCTATCCAAGTGAGTCAAATGTGTAGAATTTGACAATGCTTTTGTCTATAAAGAAACTTAAACAATAAGAAAGTGTTGGTTCCCAAAGTGAATTATCCTTTCAAAGGATAGATAAATCTTCTAAAACTTTTTGTGCCATACGTTTTAGCTTTATTTTGATGATTGTTTACCAAGATTTGTTTTCTTCTTCAAATTTTATTTTATTTCAGCACCCACTACTGCCAAAAATTACAGAAGTTCATATGGAAGTATCTTCAACAAAACTGGATTTGTGGTTTTTTTCTAAGCTTTTAAGATACTTTTGGTATGTAAATTCCTCTTTTTCCTGTTCTTTACCATTTTTCAACAAAACTAAAGAAAAAAAACTCAAATGTAGAAACCTTATTTTCCAAGGGAGGAGGGTATTTACCAAAGGTATTTTCCATGGAGGAGGGGCTGGGGTATTTTCTGTAGTAGTTATTTCCAGGGGTGTATTTTCTGAAAGAAGTATTTTTCAGGGGAGGGGGTAAATGCCTAGAAGCCTTCCTTATTTAGCCATTTTTTGGAACCTCTGCTATAACAGAAGGAATTATTTTGCCTTGCTCAAATTAGCAAAACCTAGATTAGTTTATAAGGCTTCAATCTAATTTGGCCATCTCTCTCCAGCCAGGTTCCCTCCTTTTATTAAATGGATAAATTTAGAAAATAATCTTGTCCCCTATCTTGTTGCCTTGGCCCTTGTTCTGTCTTCCTGTCTCTCAGTTTATTTCTATTTTAAGATTGCTACAAGCTTTTAGTAATCCCCTCAAAAATAAAATTGAAGGACCTGGATTTCCTAGGAATACTATCAATAGTATTTAACATGTTTCTTCCTGTATTTATATTATAAGCTTCACACTAACCAAAAAACCAGCCTTCAAAGCTGAAAATAAAAGATCCTTAAACTTGGCTACCTGATTGTTTACTATAGACAATGCAATTCTGATTAGGTCTAACTAAAACCTTAAATCAGCCTAGATATAACTGATAGTTATTTGCTCTTAAAAGTTATATTAATGGTGCCAAGAGTTTGCAAATGGGTGCTGCTTTTTTTAGTCTGGCCTATCTTGTCATCAACTTTATAATTATAGGTTGTCAGCACAGAAGTATATTTTACTTTTTAAGAGGTTTGATGTATCATCAGTGATGTCATTGGGGGGGGGGGGGGCAAGGGCACAGTTGCCAACAATGCCTAATGGATAGGATAATAATTCTAACTTTATTTTTCAAATACTTTCAAGTTATAAATATGATCACTATTTAAATGTGAGGAATATGTCATGATATAAATTTACATAATTGGTGGTAATACTTTTACTTATCCTGTTTCTTTATTTAGACAGTGCTATTGCAGTGCCTATGATTTGATTTCTGCTTTATGTGGCCTGCTGTTATCAATGCTATTTATTAATATAAACTGGGGAACCAAAAAAAATCAATTTAATAAGAAATCATAGAGAATATTTCAATAAATCACAAATATTAAAAGTTTAATTCAACAGATTAAATCTTAGAGCCAAAACCAATTCAAAATTAGAAGCAAATGAATAGTGCAACATCTGGGGCTATAGGAATAGTGCTTGGTTCAATTGTGAGATTGAGCATCCTATGCTGGGTGTAGGGGTTGGGGAAAGTGGAGCGGTGATCAGCATAAGAGGTGAATCTGGCTGAAAAAGCCAGTTGTATAAAACATTCACTTTTGTCCACACTTAAAGAGATAGTTTGTAAAAATTAATATTTTTTATTCTTGAATCAACATCCATCCTGCAAATGGTGAGAGCCTGCAACAACATAGTCTGCAGGTAGGGTTGGGATGTGTATGGTAATCATGTGCTTTGAAGACAGAAGAAAATTGGTGGCTCAGGGCATATTCAGCTTTTTAAAGAAATGAGTATTTTCATCCTCTGTATCTTGGTTGGTAATGTATGCATAAGAACATCTATGCTGTTTGCTCTCTGTTGCTGTGGAGTAGTCTCTTAGATGACACTAATCAATGCAAGACTGCTGAATGATTCAAGAAGGGTATCTATCATGACTGGGCAAAATGCAGTATGAAAGCTAACCTGGGATACTGCCAAACTTTAATGAAGTCAACACCTCAGCTAAATTCTCTATAGGAGATTCAACACTAACTTATCCCACTGGACATATTTTAAGGTAGCCTAATAAAAGAGAAAACTTAAGCAATTGCTACCTCTAGGCTGGGTGTGCAATAGAGATTTTTTTTCCAAAACAGGGACCTTAGTGTACTTTGTGGAAATTATCAAAGACATATGATTCATAATGCTGATCCCATTGAATGTGAAAAGAAAAAGAGGAATCATAGAGAAAATAAATTTTTCACAGTAAGAAAGAACTGAGCAGTGATTTATCCTAGTTTTATACATAATAATTCTATAATGAGAATGCTAGATGGAAACATGTGGTCTTACCTTGGGGCAGGTGTAGATATGAGAGCTGGAAAACACCCACACAAAATTCTAAGAAGTGATAGGGCTTGCAACTAGACCTAATGAAAACAATATTAAAAACACAAAATTAAGATAAAATGTCTTCTGTAAAAACTTGATAGGTATCAAGCTGTCATAGCCTATTCTATAGGCTATGCAATCTTCCCAACCCCATGATATTTTCTTAAGCTTTGGATTCATTCCTAAAAGGTTCCCTTCTCATAACTCAACTTTTTCTCAGGATTTCAAGAACCCCTAAAATAGAATTGTACTAACATTGGCTACTGTAAACCATTTAATAGTACAGCTTCTATTTTATTAGTAGGCTTGTTTTATTTTAGAAGTGGTCACCCACTAGACTGATACAGTACTTATTCATGAAGAGAGTAAGCAGCCTCCTGTCAAGTTTTGCATTATTTTGTGCACTAGTAAATTGTCTATTGAATAAGTTGGCAAAATTCTAGTTAATTGACTTCTTGCTATCTCAGAAATTGTTTGGGTTAGGAAAATGAAACTTTCAGGGATGAATCTATAGACTAAAGTATGCCCTGGGAAGGTATTTCGAATCAACTACCTCTAGTCCTTCTCTTCATAGGGGGGGGGGGGGCCTGACCTTTAAAAATATGTGTGCTATACATCACAGTTCTTCACATTTAATGACACTAACAGGACCTGTTATCACCCACATAAATTGTACCCCTCACTTTCAAAAAGGAAAATAGTCCAATATTCATTTTACAGCAGGGTGTGGAAGTCATGGAATGACCTTCCACCTAAAACATTTCTAACAGATGACATAAACAGATTCAAAACAAAACTAGCAGAAACAAATTTTCAAAGTAAATCGTTTTTAAATAATTTATAGTATTATTTGGCAATGTTTGTTGTAGTTGTTATTTTCATTGATTTGTATGTGTGTATTGTGATGTCAGTATTGTCATAACTTCTATTTATTATGTTTATTGTGACAAGCTTGAAAGTTTACCGTATTTAGTAGGCTAGGCTATTAATAAATAAATAAATAAAAGTGAAATCTTGCAAAATAGATCTTCTGCTTGAATGAAGTACAACAAAATTGTTATCAGCTTCACAACTTTGCTCAATCCCAATTTATAAGGTTTTAAAGATATGCAAATACATTTCCTAAATTTTGAAAAAAAAACATTGATATGACTCAGAATTCTACTCAAATAACAGGAATTGCATTTTCAGAACTAAATGCAGAGGAAAAGTAACTGGTCACTGAAAATTAGGGTAAAATGTTGTTTTGTCAAAATATAAATAGGTATAGGCCTATCATGTAGGCAAATTTCAGGGCCCTCTTGAGGGAGGAGGAGTGGAGATGGGTACTTTAAGATACCTTCTCAAAGACATACTTTAGCCTTTAGGCCTATCCCTGGAAGTTTCATTTACCTAACCTAAACCCTTTCCATGATAGCATGAAGTCAATTAACTAGAATTTTACCAATAAGTTAAATAAATGACCTACAAATAAAGTGAAAATGCCAACTGATACTTTTTTATGCTCTTTCTGAATAGATTAGGCTTTAATTATTGTTTTTGATGCACATAAAATTTTAGACCTTAATATATTTAGAAAGAGCATAAAAAGGCTTCAAGTGGTACATTCACTTTATTCATAGGTATTACTTAATATTTATCTATGCACTTTATTCTCAACAACAGTTGCAGAGCTAGCATTGCCTAGGCTACTCATGGTTGTTTTTGCTACTCAGGGAACATACCCACCATTGTACTGTCTTTAGAAGGCATCAGATAGGCCTGTATTCACTTAACTTACTAACCTAGGGTTAAACAAAGCTTTAACTTAAGACTGATAGTTTAGTTCCTAAACAGTTTCATCTCAGAAAAGGTTCAACCTTTTTTATCTTCTACTTCAATTCAAAGATAACTCACCGAAGTAACAGTGTTACCAGTATCAACTAGGCAATGTCATAGACCGAAAAAGTTTATAATGGTCCAAACCACAGACAAAACGTATTTAATACAGACGTCCAACTCAAATGATTTTAATTTAACAAGGACCTGAAAAACCATAATTTACTGCTGATCCAAAAAACTTAATCCGTATTGCTGAAGACTCCTCCAAATTCTGGAAGTAGAGCAAGTCTACAAAATCCCAGAGAGCTAGTGTGCCTTAAAAAAAAGTGGGTTGTATATTTCGCAAGGGAGTTCATTGCCCCCCAAAAAAACATTTGAGAAGTTTTTTTTTTAAAACAGCTTGACCTTGTTCTTTCAAATAAGACAAAATCTTTCCTAGTTTTTTTTCCAAGTGCTTTTCAGTATTTGATTCCGAAATTAAAGAAAAATCTTCCTTTGGTGTTGATTTTATTTCAGCAAGGCACCTGCAACTTGCGGGTTCTTTAGACAAGCAATTTTGTATCGGACGAATAACTCCCATCCTTAAAAATGGCAAAAAAGACGCTTAGCTATGCAGCTCTCATCGCCCCATTACCATCTCATCCACTACTTTCAAGCTCTTTGAGCCTTCTTTGATAAGAGATATTGAAGAAAATTATTCCCCCTCTCCACGTCAGTTTGGGTACCAGCAAAGCTTTGATACAGGGCATGCTCTCTTTATTCATGCTCACTACTATTCAACTATAAAATGAATAGAAATTCAACAAGTCTAGCCGGCTCTGAGGGTTTTTTTTTACTAGCAGCCTTACTTACCGGGGCTTCGTATGCCTCCCTGGCTTCAAACGTTTCGAATCTAAGTAGAGTTCTTCGTTCTCACAGTTCCTCACTTACTTGTCCTTGCTCCTATTTGGTATTTCCTTAATTGTGGAAAAAAAGCAAGTTCATCTCCTTTACTTTAAATTTACGAAGTATCTAATAAAACTTTCCACTTGCACAAGTCATTCTGTTCAGCAAAGAAAGTATCATTTAGTCTACCCAGCTGGAGTTATTGAGAAGTGTATTTGTGATTTCACTACCGATTGTCATAAATCTTCCCATCTTTCGTCATTTCTGTTTGTCGCTTGTTTATATTTGTCAAAGTGTGTTTTTATTTCTGTTGTCTCTTTTTTTTGTTTTTTCTTTTTTTTTTTATTTTCACTCAGTGATGGGTATCAATAACTATCATCAATAAAATGATAATGGTGTGATGATTACCTACTAATTAGGTGCTTTTCCTCGTCTACCCTCAGTTCCTCAGGCCTCTAGCATGAACAAGTATCATCATATATAGCATCATATTATATTTGGTATGGGTGCTCGATATGCACCAGTAAATTTATAAAAAGCTACAAAAGGATTCTTACTGGTCTTGCTTACTTAAGTCCCGTTCATCAGAGAGGACACATTGGGGCCACTTTTTTCGAGGTCCTATAAACCAGTGCTTGATGTGCTACTCTTTTAAGTGCAGTTCCAGATATCTGGATGATATACCGCCGGTCAAAGTTATAAATCCAACTCTTATAAGGTCTTCGTCATTATCTGCGCACTTTAATAGTCTGAAACTTTCAGAAACTTTTTCGAAAAGGAGGGGGAAGGATAGGCCAAGGTGACTTCAGAATTTCTGTAGAGAGGAGGGGTAAAGGGCTAACGATTTGTCTCTGGTCCATCAAAATGTTTTTTCACTCTAATCTCTTATGGGACTTATAATGTATACACACTGAAAAAATGACAACACTCTAGGTTTTGTCACAAAATTGTTTTAAAGCATTTTAGATCTTATAAATTTTGTCGACGAGGGATAGGGGGCCATTTACTATAGGGGGTAATTTACTTTTCTGACGTTCAACACAATGAGCATTTTTGTACATGATGACCTAAAACAGTTGTAAGGACAAAAATAAATTACCCCCTATAGTAAATGGCCCCCTATCCCTTGTCGACAAAATTTATGACACCTAAAATGCTTTAAAAAAAATTGTGTTGGTCAGCTCGGTACTTACATCCTTGTGTACTAACGTCTAGACAAAGGCATATTGGGCTGAATTTAAGCTTACAGGAAACGTTCAAGGAGAGTGAAGGGCCAAGTGGATCTCAAACTTTGACTTGTGAGACGAAAAAATAGCCCATCTACAAAACTATAGGAGAGACATAGGAGTGAAGCTGAAACTTTCAGAAACTTTTTCAGAAAGGGAGGGGAAAGATAAGCCAAGGTGACTTCAGATTTTTGTAGAGAGGAGGGGTTACGATTCAAAGATGATATGCCTAAAATAGTTGGAGCACTTAGAATTGTGTCTTCATGGCGTGACAGTTTTTCATTCACAAAAGCAAATTGCTTGCTTTGCGCAATTTTTACCTGTGACTTTATCATTACTGTATGATGTTTGAGTGATATAACTGACACAAATATTGTACTAAGCAGATTACTTCAGACGGAAATATTACATTTGTTTTTAGTCACAGAAAACAATCTAAGAATGGCAAAAAACAAACTTATCTATCAAAAAACCCCACTGTCTCACAAGACGACTAATATAATTTTCACCTTTATTGGAAAAGAGCTGTTTATATTCCAGCACTAGATGACACTATTTCTGATATGGCCGACAGATTTTTCAATGCTTCAATGACATGTGGCTCACTAAATGTGTTCCTCCTTCAAAATTTTGATTTCGCACCTGATCTTTAAACTTTTAAATGTAAGACTGAGCCAACATGTCACAAATTCTCATCTTCAAGTTACCCCACTCGATTAAATTGCCTCATCGATCTTAGATTTAATGAGGTAACTCATCGATTACATCATCGATCAAATTACCCCAGTATTATGTAGAAAATACCAAATATAATATTTTATCTAGAGGGTGAGGAGCAGCTTTTTTTTTAGAGTGGGGTGGTTTTTATAACTTGCTATTTTTTGCATCAATATTTTTCCATCATTTTAATTTCAATAGATTTATTAGAACTTTAACCCCCGAGAGATTTTAGATTAAATTTATGACCATTTCCCCTACCAAAAAGCGGATGAAGATTTGCTATATGTTTTCCAGAGAAATTTCCAGAAGACTGTTCTGAGAACCCGGCTTACTGACCATATTTCAGACAGTAGGATGTTCAAAAGGGTGGTTCAATCCCACTTTTTAGGGCTATAATAAGAGAAAGGTTGAGATGGCTAGGGCATGCTCTGCGGATGAAGGGTGACAGATTGCCCAAGATTGTCCTTTTTGGCCAATCGTCTAGGGATAAACAGAAACCAGGTCGTCCACCGTTGGGGTAAGGGGATGTCACAAAGAAAGATTTAAAGGTAATGGGATCTTCCTGGGAGGTTGTGAAGAGGGATGCTTTGAGTAGACTGGGATGGAGCAGGTGAGTGCTTAGCTGTGTTGTCCTCAGGTGGTTTGGTTTTGCGGTGAGTTGTTATTAGCAGTATTTCCACAACCTACCTACGACATATAATTGTTGAGGTTCATTTTAAATTACTGGTAATTCTTTGTTTGCATGTTTATCGGAGAAACCTATTATATACCCCCTGCTAAATAAAATCCTTGATCCACCCATGGTCAGAAATCCAATTGAGAAGGTTAACAGAGAATTGTAGACGAATAGATAAAATGGCTGGAAACTCAAAATGCTATATTACAAAAAAAAATTCGAAAACAGTAAAATCTTACATTTTGCATAAAAACCTTAACCAATTAAGCAATATATTATTCATGAAAGTCATTAGGCTGTGGAACAAAAGACCTTTAAATTATGTCGGTTTTCCTCCATGTTTCTTAGGAAGAAACAAATTAGTCAATCATACTGAGCTTTAGACTATCCAGAGAGAAGTCCTTATTTCTTAAAGTTATTTTATTTTGCATTTATTTTTGCATGTAAACATGCAAGACCAGATATTTTATGGTTTATCCTGGAACTTCTCTGTTAGCTTAGGAGGGAAGTATAAGTGTTTTCAGTCTGTTAGACGAGACACACTCGAGAATCACGCTATGTAAGATCTGACAGAAACCGGTTTGCCTCCCTGGGATTGGTTATGATATGCTTATTTTGAATGAGAAAAACTACGATGTATGTACTTTTTTTATTAAGTATTGGATATATAGTGGTGGTTCGGGCTTAAGTATTTAATATAATGTATTCTGCATGGCCTGCTTTCCATAATTCTCCGTTATAGTTTTCATAATTTTGTTCGTAAAGTATTATAATATCATCATATTTTGGTATACTTCATTAGGATTAACTAAACTTCACTTATTGGATGTGTTCTGTTTTTGTTCTCGACGTCTTTAAAGGGGTTTATTAAGCTCATTATTTCCAGGCAGATGGGCAGAATCTCAAATCTTTGGAAGTACTTTACATGTGAAAGAGCATAATATTACAGTGATTCCGCAATCCCCGTCTATCTTTTACCGTTCCTCGTTCTTTCGATCTGTTCATCACTTCTCATATTTGCTAAAATCAATTTACTTCGCATTATTACATTTATCAATATCAGGTAAGAATTATTTGTAGCTATGATTTTAGCTATGAATTCAGAGAAAACTCTTGTCCTAGTATACTACGATTTATTAGATCATCACTGCGTCATAGAAAGATAAAGCTACCGCCAATGATCCATTGCGTTTAAACCCTTGGAAAATACCCCACCGCAAAAAATCCCCTCTCTCCCCTGCGGAAAATACCCCCCCACACATAAAATGATTTTTTAAAGTTTCTTTCAGACAAAGCTACAAGTTTAAACCTTTTTCATACTGCTTGGGGTGCCGGGACTCAGACCTACGTCCAATCTTGACTTGGGGGATGAGCATGTGGAAAAATTGTAAGGGTTTAGTCTCCAATCAGTTTAAAATTCTGAGCACTATGTGCGCCTTTTGTACTGCAATCCCCTTCCGGTAAAGTAACAATGTACACCAAGAGAAATCCTTTGTAGCCGTGCTATGAAAGAGTGTAACTGCATTAGTTTAATAACGACTTGGGAGATTGATTCATATTTTTCAAGAGATATTGGCCAGCAAAGTGGACCTTAAACTTTGAATTGAGTAGAGATAAATCTAAAAAACTATGCATCCGAATCCTCAAAATTATATATCTGTGATACTTTTGGAATGAAAAATGGGAAAAATTACGATAAGCCATGTCAAAGAGGAAAAAATTCGAGCCATGAAAAACCAATGGAAAAAAGGAAATCCAGATAGTGAAACATATACCAGCTAGTCACAAATAATGAGTTTTTGGGAACTGACTACGATTCTGCTTTCATAATCATTTTTTGAGGAATAAATCAGCGTCGATTTTGGTTCTCAGTCATGAGTTTGTTAGGTTTTTATAAGTTGCATTCATTTCTCGAATAGAATGAAAAAAAAATAGAATTGCATTAAAGTCATGAGAGCAATAGTATAAGTTTAGAGCTAAAAACCAAAAACTAGCAGCCCTTTTCATCAAGCAGTCTACATTTGCTTATAAACCCTAGCCAAGCATTATTTTCGCATAAATAACGATCTGGTAGCTTTCTACTAGTCACAGATAATGGAAATGGATATAAACATCGGAAAGCTAAGTCAGCTTTGCTTTCCAGCGAACACATTATGCTCTATAGTCGCCCAGTTCACCAAACCACCGTATATGTATTATCTCGCGAACGATGGGGCAATCGAGTAAATGCTTTTAGGTAGTATTTGAGCAGATCAAAGGGAATTCATTTATTTTGTCTAGCTAAAGAGATTTTGGGGAAAACACATTACCTCATAAATAGTTTTTTACTCACAAAAGGACTGGTGTTTTTTATGTTTTTCATCATTCCAAATTAAAATATTTGGGACGAATAGAAACGGGCCCTAATTTTATGTCTCAAATCAGCTAGAAAATGGTATTATTTTCAATGATTCAAATTTTTGCTTTTATCGTTGGCATGATAGCAAATAAAAAAAAGGTATTCAAAATTCAAATCTTTTTCAATCAATCACAAATGCAACTTTAATATTTAAATTGCTTTAACGGGGCGAAAGCTTCATTTTTGTTTGTCGTTTCTTAGGCTAATTTTAAGTTTGACTTGACTATTCATTTTAATCTACCCTCGTTCCAGGTTTCATTTATTAACTTATAACATCTTATGGATGTTTTCAATATTATCTATGGCTTGATTTCATCCCAATTTGTTTAGAAATTGCTTCTTACTTTACTTGGAAAATGTTTTTTTAATCAATAAGTAAGAGCTTCAATGAAAATACTGGCACCGTAATTATTCATGAGATTTCAAACATGGATTGATATGAATCTGCATTGATTGACAATACTCCATATTATTTCTGGGGAAGTTAAAAGTTCTCGAAAATTAATAGGGGTTAAGTCACGATAAATAAATAAACCATAGTTGATTATTCAGTGGTTAAATATACATGAATAGTGAAAATGGTAAAAATGTCTTTGAAGCAGAGACTTCAGTTGATTTAACCATTGAAGGGGTTGAATTCAAACTGGCCTACAATGAAAAAATCCAAAAAAGTAAATCTTGAAGGAATAACTTCAATTGTTTTAATAATTAAATTGCTTTTCGATGGTGGCAGTGACTTTTAAAGGGATTAAAAATAAAAATAAAGTTTTTTATACTGCAGTCAAAATTCGAATTCATAAAAATTTGCTGCAACGATAGCTTTAAATCGATTAAGTGAGCGTATTACGATGGTCTCAGTTGGATCTACTTCCAATTTATTTTGGATCCCCGGGAATGATAATTTGTTTTGACTATTGGATTATTTTCAGTTGACGAATCATTGAACATTTCGGCTAATTAAATAGCCCAAGCTACGAAATGGTATGTGTGGTAACTATAACCATTGTTTTTTCAAACTGTTGTTGTTGTTGTTTGGGGTTTGACACGTTCGACCAATAGGTCATATGCGTTCGTATCACTTGATTTATCTGTGGCTTCTATATATTTATACTAAATTCAGATTTTAAAAACTGAACTTGGATTTTGTGAGATTTCTATTTCTTCATGGTGATACTTTGACATTCACTTCCATTAGACCAAGGAATTTCGCTAGCCTGACCACTTCACACACAAAATAACAAGAGTATTTGGTAACAGCAAAGAGTATTTGGTAACTCACAAAAGTGGAAACTGGTGCTTAGAGTTTCCACTTTGACAGATTTTTCCGTCAAAAACGGATTTTCTGGGTCTTCGACGGATGAGAATTTGATCCGTCGGATTTCCGAATTTTTGACGGATTTTCTAAGATTTTATGTAAGAATTGAATTTAGTTGTTTTTATCCTCAAACTCAAATCACACTGATCTTTTTCAAGTATCAATCTTTACTGTTGTTTCTTTGTTGTTTTCCGTTCCGACTATTTTTCAACCAGGGTTGATTCCCGGACTAATTAGTTCTCCTACTCCAGTCCATAAGCCGGTTTGGGGTTAACACGATCAAGTCGTATCCACTTTTCAAGCAACCGTGAGCTATTCAGTGAGTCACCAGGTCAGGTTGATTCCTGCGACTTATTTATACCGGGAGTAAGTACTGTGTTATATTAAAGCGAGGAAACTATTGGAAACCGGTGACACGTTTTGTTCGATACGTTGATACGATACAGAGTTAATTAGTTAATAGGCTACTTCAAAAATTGAATTTGTAATTTCATTGATTTTCCTCCTTGTTTTACTGACAGAATGTTACACGTGGTTACACGGTTTCTTTAATACCTGAAAGAAGTTTAACAGTCTGACAAACATCCGCTATTCTGCTATTCTGTCAAAAAAGTTTGACAGAATAGCGGAGTGCTACCAAAATCACATAGTAGCAGTTAGAAATTTGATTTTAGCCAATTATTTGATTTTATCCATGCCACTTGATTTTAACCATACCGACAGAAATCACCTTTTAGCTGGTATCAACCGGCTGGTATTTTATCCACCCAGGAACATTGAACTATAGAGGCTGAATATATTGTTACGGTGGTTGACCAGCTAGGACCATTTGTGAAAAGCCTCACAAATAAGTCTGTAGCTGAATAGATTTGTCTTGGAAAATAGAAAGCAACTAAAATTGTTCGTCAAGGGCTAGGGCCTTATTTGATGAGATGCTTTGCGAAAAACTCGAGTCAACTCAATTCACGGTCATTATCGATGAGACAGCCGATATCAGTGCGGTGAAACAACTTGCTGTTACCGTCATATTTTGCAACTCAGAACTTGAAAAAGAAGTTGACCTGCAGGACATGGTCGAATGTCCTGAGTCAAGAGCAGAGACAGTCTTTTAGCTTGTCAAGAAAGCTATCAAAGATAGAAAGATACCACTCGAAAACTGGATCGGCTACTGTCTGGATACCGGCATTACCGTGTCCCTGGATCACCTGTGTAAAGTGTAGCAGCGATATGATACATCTAGTAGCATCTTATGCCTGTAAGAAGCTAACAATGGGGCTAGAAGATTTTATCGTACCGTTTATGCCCATTTCAACATGAGTGCTAAGAGAAGGAGCGATTTTGTTGCCTTCCAAAGATTTACGGACACAGATATCCATCGAATGCTCTCGCCAGGGCAGACGCGTTGACTTTCACTTAAATTGTGCGTTGATAGGATTCTCAAACAGTGGAGTCCTTTGCAACTCTACTCCCAAGGTTTAGCTGACGAAGACCCTACTCACGCTAACGATCTAGCTGCACAAGCGTTGGCTAATCCACTTCTGAGAATCCAGTTGGAATTTGAAAGCTATGTTCTGGAATTATTCAATGATTTTAACAAACTCTTCCAGAGTGAGAAGCCGCTCTTCCATCATATGAACCAGAAGTGGAGTTGCTGATCCGTAAATTGTCAATGAAACTTATGGAAGCAGACTACGTCAGAGGGACGTCTGCGCTAAAGTTGGACCCTGAAAATGCCAGGGTATACCTTGCTATGGAAGAGTTATACATTGGGATACTCCCCTATGAAGCTCTGGAGATGTTGCCGTCAGACCGAAGAACTCGCACTGACGACCTTTCTGTTAATTTGGTGTGTGAGTCAGCCCGCTGTCTATACGTCGAGGCGATTCAGAAGATACAGCAAAGATTCGAATTTGACGACGAAATGTTTGTATACGCTGATCTGTTAGACCCTGTGATGGCCACCGACTCGGAAGCTCCAATAAAACTATCAAAATTTCTTTGCAAATACGAGCTTCTGAACTGGAAGGCTAAAAGCACTCATGAGTGGTGGGAAATGCTGGTCTCAGACCTCCCCAAAAGTACTGAAACTTTGGACTTCTGGAGAAAGATTTCCGAGATCAATACTCCTGCTGGAAGTCCAAAATTTGTAAACATCATGGTTGTGATTCCACTTTAAAACACCGTCGTTGAACATTTCTTCTGTGTCCTAAATAACATCAAAACTGATTCTCGGAATCGTCTCTCATCCATCTCGCTAAAGACTGCAATGCTAACAAAGGTAGGGATAAGAAGGCTGGACGTTCACTCCGAATCGATTATCCTGGACCAAAAGGCTGACCAAAAAAATCATGTCGGTCAAAACAAACGTGACGGTTGAAGAGTGTCAAACACTAGTTAATATAAAACGTGAAGCTCTTGTTTCTGGAGCTGAGTGGTAGCTGATTTCCATTGTATCCCAGTACCCCAGAAAATTGTTGTTTGTTTTCTTATACATCATTATGTATTATAGTTAATTGATATTCGTATCCGTTCTAGTCACTAAGCGTGTATTGTCGCAAAATTTAGAGGCTTTCAAAGGAGCTAGCTTCCAAGTTATTGGCCTTCATGAGTTCTAATAGATCTACCGTACATAAAAATCAAATTCGTCGAGATCTTTTAGCCCAAAGTAACTGCAGATCGTGGTCTATCACGATAAAAGGACAATCTTTACTGAGTTACCTTAGTTGCCTAATTATTCAGACAACAGGCTGACTCGTATACCACTTAACAGAATATTGTATGTTTGAGCTGTACGATCAGATAGAAAGTCTTGTCTAGAGACTGAAAAACGAGTGTCCCGAGATATACTCTAGTCCAACTCAAGCAGAAGTGTTACTGACACACTTGGTTTAATGAAGTTGTGTTCAATTTCACAATGAGATAGTTGCGGAATTCATTTAGCAATTCACAGGAACGGAGATTCTCGGCGACATTCTGGACTATATGAAAAATATCCATGAACTGTTAAACATCGGTCTTACAATTCTGTTGGTATCTTTGTAGGGGGGGGGGGTGTTAGTTACATTAAAAACACAAAAAGGGAGAAACGAGATGCGAACTCGGAAGACAACTCTGGGTAAGAACACACATACTGATCCGCAATTCGGCTTGGCGATATTTTAGGTGAAATTCAAGTAGCCAGTGCATCATTTGTCCAACCCTCTTATCTATTTCAAGGGGTGGATAAATGGAATTTTCAGCTTCTTTTTCTCGTTTGACTGCCCACGGATCTGGTGGAATCTTTTTTGAGGGCAGCATTGAACTCCAGGGAGTGTTTCAACAGAGCACACTGTTCTGCTTGTAACAACTGCTTACCACAAGAGTTCTATTTGAAGAGATTTTTGTTATGGATTTTTTAACGGAAAATTTGACGGATTTTTCGTTCTCGGTCGTCGGAATTTTACGGATTTCTGCTCTACCAGAACGGAAAACTTGCCATCATGAAGTGGAAACACTGCCGGTGCTAAGCCGGCTATTTTAAAGTTGGCATAATATTTAAAAGCATAAAAGATGGAACTTCAAATTTGGCAGAATGATTGGGGGTTACCATCTATAGATGTTGATTGCCTTGTCGTTCTTGTAAGAGTGCTGTTAAAAATTCTTTCCTGTCCCTACTGAAACCAAAAACTTTAGCTTTCTGATTGTATTCAGCTAATTGATGCAATAAGCTATACCAGCCACCTCAGTAGATTTTTCAATTCACTGATTGTTGGTATTAGGCTATATGGCCTAGATTAGAGGTATACACGCTTTTAGAATCAGAATTTAATCTTGGATTCAAATATAATGTACAAATTGACTTTTTGCCCACCTAATTTACTTTACCTAATGTTCTAAGATAGTCCTATTTACTTTATTAGTGGTAGGCCTACAACATTTAGTAAATTTCTAGCAAGTTTTATAATTCAGCTAACATGAAAATGGAAATGTCATTTGATTCTATTTTTGGTAAAATTCTAGTTTAGTGACTTCCTGCTATCTTGGAAAGGGTTAGGTTAGGGAAATGAAACTTTAAGGGATGGGTCTACAGGCTAAAGTATAGGTCAATGTTCTTATTACCTGAACAATTGCTTAGGGTCATGAAACTATTGTTAATAGATACATTTTGACTTTTTGAACATCTTTTCTCTTGCAAAATTACTGCAAACTCACCATTATGGAGTTATTATATTTATGCACATTAGGGGGAGGGGGGTAAAGCATAGCATATATTAAATACAGCAATGGTTGGTTTATGTATTTAATATATGCTATGCTTTACCCTCACCCCCCCCCTCTGATGTGCAAATATATAGCCCAAATTTGTTTCTAAACTAAATCTTACAGATTCATGATTTCAAATATCCAATCAACAAAACAGAAATGATTGCAATTCTATATGTGTAAATACAGGATAATTGGGCTGGAATACTCCATAATGGTGAGTTTGCAGTAGTTTTGCAAGAGAGAAAAGTTGTTCCAAAGTCAAAATGCATCTATTAACAATAGTTTCATGACCCTAAACAATTGTTCAGGTAATAGGAACATTAACCAAAGTATATCCTGGGAAGGTATTTTAAAGTACCCACATCCACTCCTTCTCTTCCTAGAGGGCCCTGAAATACGCCTACATGACAGGTCTATATGTATTGAAATTTTGACAAAACAACATTTTACCTTAATTTTCAGTTACCAGTTGCTTTTTCTCTGCCTTTAGTTCTGAAAATGCAATTTCTGTTTTTTGAGTAGAATTCTGAGCTGCATTGATGGTTTTTTTTTCAAAATTTAGGAAATATATTTGCATATCTTTAAAACCTTACAAACTGGGATTGAGCAAAGTTGTGAAGCTGAAAACAATTTTGTTGTACTTCATTCAAGCAGAAGATTGATTGTGCAAGGTTTCACTTTTATAACACATATATTTTTAAAGGTCAGGACCCTCTAAAGGGAGAGGGAGTAGAGGTAGGTACTTCAACATACCTTCCTGTGACATAATTTAGCCTGTAGACCCATCACTGAAAGTTTCATTTTCCTAACCTAACCCTGTTCCAAGATAGCAACAAGTCACTAAACTAGAATTTTACCCTTTTTTATGCTCTTTCATAATTCAAGAATTGCTTCTGGGGCTAATTGCATCTTGAGCCCTTAAAGTGGCCCCAATGGTATTTTATATGAATTATGAAAGAAAATGAAAAATAATCAAATGATGTTTTCCCTTTCATCCTAGACAAATTATATAGGCCACTGCAAATTTACCATGAACCCTTTTTGGACCCTTGAAAATGATAATTTCTTTCTATAAATTTTGGGCAAAAAAGGTTAAAACATTGATTTCAAACTTACTATTTCATTATAAATCTTCTTTGTGAAAGTCATATAATTCTAACACAGATTTGTCATGATTAAGTTAAATTGAAAAACTCAAACAATTCCACCATGTTTCCTTCCTATTCTGTTAGGCTGCTTAAGAACTGCCATTTCACCTAAATGTTGAAAAATACGAAAGCCAACAGAAGAAAGAGGATGGGTAAAGAAAATGGAGAAATTCTATGTTTTTCTTTTTTTTTTTCTCACTGTCACAAATCTTTTAGTTTGTTCATTATCACCCATTGTGAGTTTACATTTCTCAGGTTGTCCTCTTTATCTTGTCTTATTTGATGGTACAGTTTGCTCACTTTCAGCAATTGTTAATTTACTTTTCTTTCCTCTAGATATCATGAAACTGCTGAAAATGCCTTTGTAAATAGAATCATTACATTTGGTATTTTATGCATAGCTATGTATGTTATGTAATTTTACATGCATCATAGATACTAAACCAATAGAACCATTCCTGAGGCAGAAATGATGTATTTGTGCTTTTGAATGTGCTCACAAATAAGATATTACTTGTATGGTTTTTTTCCCCAAAATTAAGGCCCTTAAAAATTATTCTCAAACTCGTGACTTATCTAGATTATTTTTTCAAGTCTGGAAATTCCAGAATGGCTATTATCAAAGAAAAAAAAATATGCTGCTGTTTTTGAGTAAAAATCATACATATGTACATGCATGCATAAATATACAATTACTACTTGTTTACAAACTATAAAAAATTTGAATATAAATTTATATCACCAAATATGAATAAAGGAATTTACATATTTCATATTGTTTGTTCTGTAGATTCTGTTAAAATTGTCTAGAAATCTAATTTCCTTGCTTCTGTGCTTTCAATTGTCATAACTGCTAAAATGTTTCATCTATTCCTGATTTGCTGTTGATATCAGATAGTTCCTTATTAGTTTAAGCCTGGAAAATGATCTTTCTCTAGGAGCAGTGCTTACAGGAATGTTTAAGAATATTCCACAATTTAAAAAAAATTCATTTTGATGGTAAGACAGGGCTCTTTCAAATGTGGGCCCAATTGGGCCTGCTTGCTCCAATCACCCTTTATCCAGCCCAGTTAGGCAGGGCTATTGTGCTGCCTATGATTTAAAAAATACATTTTGAAACCTTGTAAATCAGGATTGGCCAAAGATATGAGGCTTAAAACAGCTTCCTTGTATAATAAGAGATAAGATAATATGTATTTTCGGAAGCCAAATTTGCTTTATATGTCATGTAAAAGTAAAGAAAACAAAATTTCAAATTAGTACATTAAGTCAAATCAACAGTAAACATGATAAAATCAAAAAGGTTGAAATTAAAAAGGCAAAATCATCAAAGATAAAGGGCAAATCAGAAAGCTTGACAGTTGCTGAAAAGGTTAAAATACAAAAACATTACAAAAAACAAAAATAAAATGGCAATAGATGAGAAGAGGAACATTCTGTGGGAATACACCAGCAACAGGACGACAGAGGAATGAGTTGATTTTGGTAAGGACACAATCACAAATGATTATTAAGGTTCTCCAGAATAAGTGGGATAAAACTTCAATGAAACCTGTCTGTAACAGCATGGATTGGACAGTAAGTTGGGATTGCTAAGGAGGCTGACTGGGGGAGTTGGGGTCTAATGGGATTGTGAAATTCAGGGAGTAAGTCCTCAGTACAGGGATTAGAAATGACTGATTTAGCAAAATGGAAGCAAATTTTTTTCTTCCTTTCTTTTAAGGTAGTAATGCATGCAGCTTTAAGTAGGAAGGATTATAGGATTTTGCCCTCTTTGTAAATGATCCTGAGTACATGCTTTTGGACTGACTCAGTTTTGTTAATAGCAGCCTGACAAAGAATAAGTAAACAGAGAGAGAATGTATCTTAGGACAATTAAATTGCTTATCAGCTTAAACATGGATTGTGAAACATTTGCTTGTTTAACAATGTTGGAAACATGTGTGTCCCACTTAAGATCATTAGAAATTATGACACCAAGGAGTTTAACATATTTCACTAGTATTTTGGATGGGATTGGGTAACAGAAAACAGGAGTAGATTTCAAAAAGTTGATTTTCATTATATGTGATTTAGTGGAAATTACTGTCATATTTAGATTCTTAGTTTCATCCAAACATTGGGTTAGGATTTCAACAGGGTCACTTTTAATATTCTTATGACATCCATCAAGGATCAACAAGTCATCCACATATTTCTATCTTTGGGGGAAGGGGGAATTCCTTGCCAATATTGTTTATCATGACAAGAAATAAAAGTGGTCCCAATAAAGTTCCTTGAGGTATTCAACAGTAAATAGGGAGGTGGTTAGAGTAAATATTTTTGTTTTTTACAACTTGTGGTGGCCTGTTTGAAAGGAACAATGTAACAATATTTATTAATAGAGGGTCAATTTCAAAGTTATCCTGTAGCAAACGAATTAGGATATTGTGGTAAACTAAGTCAAATGCTTTTTGGAAATCAACTAAAACCAAGTTTAGCCAAACATTAGGTTTCTCTAGTTCACTTAGGATGGTATGAACCAAGTGCACAAGGTAATGGGTGGTGGAGGTTCTTCTTAAATTACCAAACTGACATACGTCAATGCATGGACAAATTTTGACTTTAAGCCAGTCACAAAGGAACCCTTTGTAAAGTTTTGAAAAAGACTGGAGTGAGTACAATAGGACGTATATTAGTTAAAGTCAGATTGGATGATTTCTTTTGGTTTTAGACAGGTGTTATAAAACCTAGTTTCCAGCAACTTGGGAATTTACCAGATTTTGTAATTTGGTTAAAAGCATCAGATAAAGGTCCAGCAATTGTGTCTGAAAATACTTTAATCAAGTCAATTGGGTTGTCTATGGGGCAGGCACTTGATTTTTGGAGCTTTTGGATTTTATTTATAACATCAGAGGGAGAAATTTGGGGGAAAGAGGTGGAGGGAGGAATAGTTTGACCTGAACCAGTGAAAGGGGAGAGACTTTGTACAATGGATGCAAGATGCAGGCTCAGATTGTTGGCTATCTTTTAAGGGGGCTCAGAAAGATGAAAATTAACTTCAACAGGGCTTTTGCCACAAATCTCTCTAAATTTCATGTACCATTGCTTGGGCTTGTTTGAATATAGATCCCAAAATTTACTATCGTAATACTCAGAAGCTGCCTTTCTCAATTTCCTTTTCAGGAAGTTTCTTAAATTGTTTGACTGTGTGACATGTCCTTGCTTGAACAGACTATTTTTTTTGTTTATAAGTTTTTTAAAAGTCACAGTAATGTATGATTTATCAGTTGAGCATGTTTTATTTTTTTTTTCGCTGGAAAATGGCTTCATAATTACTCCTCGATAAATTTTGGAGGGACAAAGCCTTATAGTCAACATCATTTATCTGGTACACAGGGGACCAATTTTCACTCGTGATCTAAGAACCAAAATTGTAGAGTCCTGAGTCAATTACAGGTGTAAAGACAGTTTCTACTACTACTGATAATTCACCATAGCATCAAGCTGCCTGAGGCCAACACAGCTACACATGCTCCTCCTCCAACCAAATCTATTCAAGGCCTCCCTCTTTACACCCTCCCAGGAAGTTCTCATTTCCTTTAAATCTTTTATTTATGACATCGTCCCAACCCAGACGAGAATGGCCTACTTTCCGTGTAGCCCAGACAGTTGGCCAAAAAGGACGGTCTTCGGCAATCTTTCATCCTTCATCCACAGAACGTGGCCTAGGCATCTCAACCTTTCTTTTTTCTATGATGATTGTCAATTAGAAGAAAGTTTTTGCATTTCAACACTGCAAATGACTTGATTGGTGTATATCTTGCAAAGTAGATCATTAGACTATGCTTAGAGTTTGGATTGGACATGAATAAGTTAGTTGGAATTGGCTTTGATGAAGTTAGTAGCATTCCCAGTTTGTATAAGGGTACTCAAGCAGAAATACAAAAGCAGTATCCATTTGTAATTTACATACACTGTGCTTTTCATTGTTTAAACTTCGCCTTTGTTAAGGCTGACAGACTGCTTAATTCAAATTCTATATGGATACTTGCAAGAAGCTGTTGCTTTTATCCTATTCCCCCAAACAAATTGAGTCATGAGCTTCTGCTCTGCCATATACAAAAATACAAAAGATCCTTCACTTTTGTGGCACGTGGTGGGTTGGAAAGCTTGATAGCATTGTTGCTTTTCGGTGCTTTCCCATGCTGTCATTCGAGTACTAGAGAGTTTTGTGGATAATCAGTCTAATGACAAAAGCCAATTCCTTAGTAGCACCAATTATCTAGTTCGGATTCTTTTTTCTCTCTAATTCTTGTGTAAAAGGGAGTTGAATTCTTCTTTCAACTTCTGTTTCTTTGCAGAAGGAAGATTTAGATCTACTTACCTATTATGATCATATCAACCTATATAAATCTGTATGGAAAGAGCTAATGGAAGCAGGTTTTTCTTCTATTTATGGAAAAGCAATCCAGACAGCTGAAAGAGTTGGGACACCCGTTTCAATACCAAGACACCAACGTTGGTGATTCTCCTCTTCAGACACTTGTCTCTTTTACAAAGACTTTGTCTTTTCCCTTTATCTTGAACAGCTATGTGAAGAACTTGACATAGGATTTCTTAACCACCAAGCTACAGTATTCCAAATTCGACTTCTGTTCTCTCGTTTTATTTGTTGATGTTGTATAAGCTGAGGGTGTATTGAAGCTACGAAAATATAAGCTGTTCTTTTTCTCTGAGACTAGCTTCCTTGCTGAGCTAACTATCTGGCAAGCCAAATGGATGTCTTTAGGCGATTCTTGTGATCCTGATAAAGTTTCTGAAACCCTTGGTGCGTGCAACAATCACTTTTTTCCAATCGTGCACTCACTCTTCATTTTATTCTCTCTCTTACCACAATTAAATAAAAAAGACAAGTTTTTTAAATGAAAGTAAGGAGCGACATTAAAACTTAAAACGAACAGAAATTACTCCATATATGAAAGGGGCTTTTCCTTCTCAACGCCCCGCTCTTTACGCTAAAGTTTGACTCTTTCTCTTAACTCTACATTTTAAAATAGTAAAAAACTTTAGCGTAAAGAGCGGGGTGTTGAGAAGGAAAAGCCCCTTTCATATACGGAGTAATTTCTGTTCGTTTTAAGTTTTAATGTCGCTCCTTACTTTCATTTAAAAAACTTGTTTTTTTATTTAATTTCTGAACGTTTTTGAATCAATGCATGTTCTGATTTTGGCTCTCCGCAGAGGAATAATTAAAACGAAATTTGTATATTTATTTTTTTTTTTGGCTAAATGGTTTTCTCATAATTTTGATTGAATGATTTTTAGAAAAAAAGAGCGGGGGAGGAAGCCTAGTTGCCCTCCGATTTTCGGTTATTTAAAAAGGCAACTAGAACTTTTAATTTTTTACGAATCTTTTTATAAGTAAAAGATATACGTAACTTAAAACTTAGCTTACGTAAAGAACTTTTATATTCTCATGTTTTATTACATATATGAGGGGGTTCGCCCCCTCGTCAGTACCTCGCTCTTTACACTAAAGCTTAAATTTTGGCCCAATTCATTAAGAATGACCCCCGAATCACCAAAGCTGCAGAATAAATAGTTGAAATTACTAAAAATACTTTAGCGTAAAGAGCGAGGTACTTAGGAGGAGGTGAGCCCCTGATATGGGTAATAATTTCTGTTCGTTTTAAGTTTTAATGCTGCTGCTTACTTCCAGCTGAAAAAAAACTTTTTCATATTTATTTTTTCATTGTTTTTTTAAGTAATGCTAGTAAATCCTGTGCTCCCTTCATGGAAATTTTCTTCCCCCATGACGAATTCCTTGATGGAAAGTTCCCCCAGCATATCTCCCTCTTCTCAACCCCTGCCTCCAACCAAAAAATCCCCCTGAAAACGCCTGTACACTTCCCAATAACCATTACTATATGTAAGCACTGGTCAAAGTTTTGAACTTGTAACCCCTCCCACGGGGACTGTGGGGGGGTAAGTCGTCCCCAAAGACATAGTTATAAGGTTTTTTCGACTACGCTGAATAAAATGGCTATCTCAGAATTTTGATCCGTTGACTTTGGGAAAATAATTAGCGTGGGAGGGGGCCTAGGTGCCCTCCAATTTTTTTGGTCACTTAAAAAGGGCACTAGAAATTTTAATTTCCGTTAGAATGAGCCCTCTCGCAACATTCTAGGACAACTGGGTCGATACGATCACCCCTGAAAAAAAAAAAAAAATAAACACGCATCCGTGATCTGCCTTCTGGCAAAAAATATAAAATTCCACATTTTTGTAGATAGGAGCTTGAAATTTCTACAGTAGGGTTCTCTGATACGCTGAATTTGATGGTGTGATTTTCGTTAAGATTCTATGACTTTTAGGGGGTGTTTCCTCCTATTTTCTAAAATAACGCAAATTTTCTCAGGCTCGTAACTTTTGATGGGTAATACTAAACTTGATGGAACTTATATATTTAAAATCAGCATTAAAATCTGATTCTTTTGATGTAGCTATTGGTACCAAAATTCCATTTTTTAGAGTTTTGGTTACTATTGAGCCGGGTCGCTCCTTACTACAGTTCGTTACCACGAACTGTTTGATGTATGCAGTGTTCATTTAGGATGCCAAAGCAGCTTAAAACATACCTCTGAAATCAGACAGGAGAGGACAGGTTTAATGGTGTTGCATACATTTTTTATCAGTTGCTATATCAGGGTGGATATTGACAATATGCATTAATTGACTTTGGGAAGAAATCAAGACAGATTAAAACATAGTCTGTCAACATAATTATGTTTTTCTATATCTGATTCAAGGATTAGCAAGATTAGGCCCCTTCCATTGGTTTATTTTACTCATTATATTATCTTTTTAGAAGTATAGTAATAAATAAGCTCAAAAAGCTATGACAGTAATATACTTACTTGCTGGTAATTTTCTGGACTTCTGGTAGCTTCTAGCTGGTGGGCCCTTCCTGAATGGAAGTCCTAAATACATTTTTTTTTAATTTGGTTTCTTGTGAGCTTTTTAAGGACTAAATTCAACTGGAGCCATGCTACCTCTCTTTTGTCCCAGTGAGCCCCACAAGGTCTTTGATCAAAATGTAAAGATATCAATTTTAATAAAAATTGTTGAAAGGTCAAAACAATTGTATACAGGAATAATACTATAAGAGCAACCCCTCAATTATCCCAAATATTTCAAATACCCACTTTCATAACTGTGTTTCATAATCAGTTGCAATAGCATTGGCAAAGAGCAATAGGTCTTTGGTGCATAAATTGTATCTTTAATTTCCTGGGCTCTTTATATAGAATGGATTGCATTAGAAAGAACAAGGGTCTGGTCATTTTCAAATTCTAAGTTCTTGTATCCTTTTGAAGGACCAATACATGTCAGAGGACTCTTAACACCCCACCTTGTACCCCTCCCCACACAATGTCAGATCAATATTTTGAGCCAGGAATTTTCCTCAGAATGGTCAAAAGGTTGTAAATGTGCTCCAAGGGTTGTCATGACAGGCAAAGTTTCACGCGTAATGGATCCCAAATTATGGAAAAACGTTATAAAGGCTTAATATATAAATTTTAATACAAGAAAGGTGAGCAATTAGTGCTTCACTAAGGATTGAAGGATTGCAACGTGTCTTAGGACAAAGTAACATAATTATTATCTTTCATAGGTCAACTGCTTGGACATGCAAATTTAGGCAGTAAAGTTAATAATAAGCCTTGTGAAAAAGATTCGTATAAAGTTTTTAATGTATATGATGAAAGTAACAGATATGATACCCTTGGGCCTGTGCCCCCTTAGTTCCCAGCCTTATTTTTGCAGCAAGAAATTGCCAAAAGCTGTCACATTGGTAAGTAATCTTTCTTCGTGTCACTTTGTTTAAGGATTATGTTTTGCCCAGCCTCAAGACAACACTTGAGTATTTAAAATTTATTTTTTCTTCCTTTCTAGGAAATTAGTCCTAGCTGTAGATTACTGGTCATTTCCTTTATGTTGAAGTTGTTTTGAAAACAATTACAATTATAGGCATATGCTGCTTTTTCAAAAGCTCCATTGAAGAAAGTAAATAATAGTAATCCATTCACTTCTCCTATTGGTCACTTTCCAGTGTTAAAGGATGATGATGGCTCTATAATTAGTTCTTCTGAAAGGATTGTGACATATCTTAGGAGAAAGGTATATGACTATTTTCTTTTTCTTGTGTGAAAACTTGAGATTCTAACAGACTTGATTATAACTTCAGAGAGAGAAAAAATTGCAGGTTGGCACACATACATGGGAAGATTATGAAAATATTCCTCCCAAGAGAAATAAAAAAAACTTTTGCTCCTGTCCGTGAAAAGTATTATATCCCCCTCTTTCCTACATGGGAAAATTTCTTGAAATACATACATTTAAAGCTTGTAGTCTGCCCCTACCATCTTCTTGGAAAAATTGTAAGATTCCACATAACATTCTATTTTGTGCACAATCTGCTTTGTACGCTATACTATGAAATTGTGTAAGTACTTTGTCACTTAAAATGATAAAGCAGCTATCCCCGATAGCTATTACATAGTAATTTCTGGGATAGCCCTTTTTAGAGCCATTACAAAAATAGCAAATTACACTTAATCTTTAGTTTTCATTGATGATTGCAAGATTTACCTTCCATCTGAACGTTCTTAAAGCTACATGGGTATTGTGTCAATCCTCCTATATTCCCCCCTCCTCCTCAGGATTGCTTGGGAGAATTTCAGTAAAAATTTGATATATTTTAGGCTAAAATCAACTTTGTTTTGATTATTCTATCCCCCCACTCCTGAAGAAACTTTCTGATGCCTTTCGTTCAGACCTGTCTTTGAAGCCCTTCAGACCCTCATATATTCTCTCCCAGTTCCACCTTCTTTGACTAGCATTGCTGTAACAGATAAAAGCTAAGAGGTTGATCAAATATTTTGAGGTGGTAGGGTGTCATGACAGGGTTCATAATAACAAGAGAATGTGTAAGCTATATTTCCGTTTATGCTTATTCCAATAGAAAATTGTAGAAGCGTTGATGACATTGTCAGACAGAATTATCATGCTTGAGATTTGCCTCTCACTTAATTGGACTATCTGTCTTGGCTTTTTCGACAATTAGCCATGACTTGGTGCCCATAACTATTCGATTTTAATTAAAAAATCAATTTCTCTTAATGTTTCTTAAAAATCATAATTTAAATATGCTAGTTTGGCACTGGACCATTTTTTTTTTTTTTTTTTTTTTTTTTTTTTTTTTTTTTTTTTTTTTTTTTTTTTTTTACTAAGCCAGTGAACATCTATGCTCATGCCTTTGATGGATCCAGTGTGGTTGGGTACGTGATTTTTGCAGTCTTTCCTAACACTTAAGCAAATCTTTTAAGGAACAAAATAGTCATCAAAAGTCTAGCATGCAAGTCTCCCTAACAAAAAGAACAAAAAGGACCGTCAGAATTCTGGGCATCAATACCATTTTGTTTGCTTTACCAATTCTGTGTTGTCTATGTCAAGATTAGTAGAAAAATATCAAACAGTTTGTTGTGACGAGCTGTAAGTAAGGAGTACCTCAGTCCAATTAGAGCCAAAAGTCAAAAGTCAATTAGAGCCAAATTGAACTGCGATAACAATTGAAACATAAAAAATTGGCTTTTTATGGTTGATCCCAAATTCATAAACTTTATTAAGCTTGATATTACCTATCAAAAGCGACAACCCTCAGAGTGATCTTAATGAAAATCGCACCATCAGATTCATGATATCAGAGAACCCTATTATCGAAGTTTCAATCTCCTATCTATAAAATGTGGAATTTTGTATTTTTTTTGCCAGAAGCGAGTTCACAGATACGTGTTTTTTTTATTTTTTCATTCTCGGTTTTGTTTTCCCAGGGAAGATCATATCAAACCAAATGTCCTAGAAAGCTCTACTGTCCTTTTTAAGTGGCTGGAACGATCAGAGGGCAACCAGCCTCCCTCCTATGTTAGTTTTTCCCCAAATACATCCGACCAAAATTTTGAGATAACCGTTTGATGGTTGAATAACTATGCCTTTGGGATGATATGACCCCCCACAGCTCCTGGCGAAAGGGCTGTAAGTTACGTAATTTTCCCATTGTATACATGAATGTCAATGCGTCCAGCAGGAAGTGATCAACATTAGGAGAAACTTCAGTGAGACAAACCTCCAGCCTGACATCAACGTGTTGTGGCTCTCAAGCCTACCAGGTAACACTGAAAGACATCTTTGAAAAGTATTTTTGATTTCCTAAGACATAATAATATCTGCGATTAGATCAATGAGGTGGCAGCAAGACTTATTCCTGACCCATCATCACATGCAGATTGAAAATCGTCGTGAAGCCAAAAGGAGACCGAAGTGGACTCCATAAGGCTTGACATTCTAAGAAGAAGATCTATAATATTTTAGCGGAATAAGTGAGGGTTGAGGAAGGGGTAGCCTCCTCATATAAACTACAGACTGTCGTTCTTTTATTTTTACTATTTTTTATTTCAAGTCATTTACTATTTTCTAGTCTCCTTAATATCTTGAACTATTGCTTGGACAAGGGAAGAGCTATTACTGGGTAAAAAAGAGGATCTTCCCCAGGCAGAACTGGTCCTCTCTTCCCTTTCTAATGTTTCTTTCTTCCTCGGCTTTCATTTTTTCTTTAGATTTAACTTAAATTGCCAGCTCAGCTCATTGTAGGTAGTTACAGTTGTTGCAGATATATTGTATTCTGATTATAATAAGAGCAAGGGAGCTATTACACTTTATTAGCATTTCTTCAAATATTACTAACAAGCTGAAAACAATTGATGAAAGGAAATACACAGATACGCCCTGCACCCTGTATCCTATAAGCCAGAAATTTATTTAACTTAGTTTCTAAAGTAGTATGTTACTATCAAGATAAATACGTACATAACGTAAACATAGAGCTTTATCTTTGACTTGTTTGACTGTCCTAATTATTACTAATAATCTATGTTAAAATGTGGAAACAGAATTGCCAATTGACATCAATTTCATACTAATAATTTATAGAAATTTGTGAATTCAGCAGAAAACTTTTAATCAAGAAGCCTCACCCAAGTGAAGTGGAGGCCATATGACCCTTGGAATTTAATTGTCATAATCGTAATTGTCATTCGAGAGGATCAGTAACCTCAGTGAAGTTATGACTGTTTACATATTTAACACAACTGGCTGCTTGGCTAAATACGGGCTAATGTTTCGGCACAAACTGTCCTTCGAAGATCTGTCTAACGATGCAAAATGGTTGAGTACTTCTGTCATAGAATAGCTTGTATATATGTACATTGGAAAGAACAAAGTTTTTTCCTAAATTCGCGGCGCCATGTATAATTAAATATATGATTAGCCGCTGCTCTTTTATCGAGGTTTGTAGATTACTATTGAATCTTCTTTTGAAAGAGTCAACAGTGAAACTTTTAGGGATAAGTTCCTCAGGAAGATCATTCCAGGTTGAAGTCGGATGAAGCTGTTCTTCAAGTACTCTGTTCTTGGCTTACCAGCCTCAAGATAATTGAACCAAGCTGTGTGCCTTCGTATCTGTCTATTTGGTTGGACAATTGGAGGCACCACACAAGGAAGCTCTAGAGAAGGAGGGTAATTTAAGCACTTATATAAAACAGCCATCCACGCTAACACAAACCTCTCACTAACAGACTGGAGAAGGTCATGGGAAACGGCTAAACTTGCTTTATTAGCCCTATTCTGGATCTTTCGGAGTGGTGCGAGCAAAGTTTTCGGAGTACCAGCATACTGCGGGCATCCATACTCGGCAACGGGTCTCATGCAAAATTTGTACAGTGGGATGATCGAGTTGAGCGGTAGATAGCTTTTGGAGCGACGGGTTACCCTAGCTTTCTTGTCCAGGTGATTCTAATCCGATCATGGTGGGTGTTCCAAGGGAACGCCCACCATGATCATGACCACACGATCATATATGACACATGACCACACGATCTAAGGAGACGAAGCTCGTTGACTGTCTTTATAGCTTCGCTCAAGAAGACGAAGCTGGGGTGTATGTGTGGTACTTCTGATCTGAAGATCATCAGTTCTTTTGTTTTCTATGAATTGAACCTGACCGTCCAGGCATCAGACTACTTTTCCATATCCAAGGATCGTCGATTGAGTCATCATGCTTTGGGATGAATAAGCATGTTGTGGTGTCATCAACAAAGTCATGCAGAGGGCTTGCAAGTTTATCTCTCTTGTCAATGAAAAGTGTAAGTCCCGATATACTAAAATATACCAATATACTAAAAGCTTGTTAATTATATTGATTTAGTTAATATTTTACCTAAATTATTTAATTTTATTAGAAATAGGAGCGATATGTTTTTGTTTAAACCTTAGACTTTTTTCTAGAATTACAATGCAGACTACACTTTAAATAGCAGTCAGTGCAGCGAAGCACTTGCCTATGCGTCACTTGTTAAAGAAAAATTAGTACCTGCAGCTCAGCATTTGTGGTAAGTGATTACTGTTATCACTTGTTGGTAATACTTCACTACTTTTCTCCAAAACCAGAATACATTTGGCAATCTGTTTTACAAAACTTTGCAAAATGCAGTTGAAGTCTTGCAGTCTAAAGTTATATGGTAAATGGAAATTAATTTTGCAAGGTACTTGCATATTATGTTATATTATGGCACTTATATATATCTACTGATATATAAAATATATATATATATATATATATATATATATATATATATATATATATATATATATATATTGAATCATCATCTGCAGCTAATTCTTTTGATTGATTGATTGTTATTAGATTTCCTTTTTTCAGATTTTTTAAAAATTTCTTACTCCATCCTTAGATTTTTACTGAAAGAAATTTTTGATGTATAATAATCTTATAGAGGCCGTGCCTATAGTTTTTCTGCTAACCTAAACTACCTGCAATTGCGAGAGTAAGTTGGACGCTTAGCTATTGAACTAATAACTTACTGATATTATTCGTAACGTATTAATTATACGTAAGGTATGATTAATAATTATACAGCTTCAGAAGCGAAAAATAGGCACTAAAACTAATGGCAAAGCTGTTAGTCTGCTGGTCTGGTCAAGCCAGTAAATTCAGTGCTGATGTTCCTGCTTAAAAGCCAAAATTTGGTATCTCAAAATTATGTCTCCCTGAATTTATCGAAGCCAATAGTCTGAGCAAACGAAATTTTTCCAAATTGAAGATAATTAAATGGGATAAACGAGCAATACAGAGTTTTAAGAATAGGGTTTTGAAATAGTGTCTCAAACAAGTGGCCGTGCCAACACTTGTTGCAAGTTCGTCGTAAATTATAAAATTGAAATCTGAAATTAAAGATAAGTTGACGAGCATGTGCTTTTATAGAACATTAAAGAGAACGGCTATTTTGGATTTGGCAATATGTCAACGGCTTAAAGGGTCACTTTTAGGCTATCAGACTGGTCACGGCATTTTACCCAAAGACTGGGATTAAGCAAGAGGAATATATTGCAAGTCTTAGGGAGCTATACTACAAGTTATAAGGATTATATGTATGCTTTTAGAAGAAAAATTTTAAATTCTCCCATGGAGGTTTCTTTTCCCATATTGATCAACTTGAGACTTCGCCTTCTTCCTTTTTGTGTTAATTTTGTCACACTTAAGCATGTAAAGTGGTGCATTTAGGTCATTTTAAAATCTCTCCTTCTCTTGCCAGCAAAAAACAACAATATTTATATCCTTCAGCTTTAGGGAAAGACGAACTTAGGGAGTGTACTTCCCCTATAGAAAATGTTTTAAAAAAATATTCCACTGCAATGGATTTTTTTTTTTTTTTGGAAAAACGTTGCAAATGTTCGGCTTGGACCAGTGCTTCAATCCATGAGCATTTGACTCTATGCCACTGCCGAAGACTTTGTATTACTAAACTTCAAATGCCGGCAGAGTTATGTTGCGAAAAAAGATATCATTTTGATTCCCTGTGTACAGAACATACTTGATTGCTCAAATAGATATTAGTTATAAGCTATCCAAATATAAATATTGTATTGGCTATAATTACCTAGTAGTAACGCAATGGATTGATGCATTGCTTGGTAGTACAAGGCCCTGGGATTGAACTGGGATCAAACCGAAGAAGACGCTTCGTAGGATGTATGAACGTGACAGAAGAGCCCTCCAGACAAGTCTTATTCCAGAGTGGCAAGACATACGCAGTGGCTTACATGAAGGAAATTTGGAGGCTACTCACCGACGCCCAGTGTGCCTCCTGAGGCACTAGTGGAACTAAAGTAAGGTAAGGGATCAATGCCTGCTGCAACAAGGTTGGACGACAGGCTAGATGCTTGTCGTTGTAAAAAAAAGACCAAGCCACTAAAACTTCGATTTGACGCCATATGCACCAGCAATTGCTCTATAGGATCCTTTCCCTTATTGGCTGCAATTAGTGTCTTCTTCCCACGAAAAGACTCATTGAGAAACTTGAAAAATAATTATTTGGTGTCTATGGTCTTTGGCACCTATGACCATTTTTCATATTTTATTTAAGAAAGCTAACATATAGGATTTAATTTTCTAGGTGGATTGATGCCAAGAACTATGCAGAGTTTTCGAGACCTTATTATTTTCGTGCCATTCCGTTTCCTTTTCGTTTTTATTACCCGAGTCAATTTGAAGCAACGGCCAAAGACTTGGTTAATGCAACTTATCCAGGAGATTTAGAGGATACTACAATTGAAACGGCGGTAAGTATACGTATTTTGTTTTCTGTTTTTGTTGTATGGCTTTTGCAGCTCGAATATGACTTGAGTCTTTCAGATACCAATTTGACCAAGCCCGGTATTTTATTTATTAATTTATTTTATTTTTCACCAACACGATACATAAAGTAAATATGGTGGAGTAAGAGTAAATATAAAAAACACAAAGAGAAAAACAAATACACACACAAAATCAACGAAAAAACGGATAAGACGGTGGTGAGGGGATAGACGAGCAGAAGCTGTACTGGAGAGTTGTCTGTGAAGAATCTCCAACTTTAAAGTTATATCAGGAATTTGTATTTATAGATAATACTGTCAAAACTGACTTGGTAATTTTGAAAGGATGTAACAGAAAAATGATATGTTTTTTATGTTGAACACTAATTAATTTTTTTTACAAGCCATTTCGACTAAATCCCTTTTAATATGAATTTGAGGAGTTACCTTATGCTCTAGCATATAAGAAAATTCAAAGCAATCCTAGCTATTATTTTAAAAAGATGATTAGTGGATTTAAATCGAAACTCGCGACAAGTCTCTTTTTTAATTTTTTTTTCCACTTTTTGTTTTACCAAATTGAAACAATTTGCCTTGGTTGAAGGAGTTTGATCTGAGAACTTGGAGAAGCACAGTTTTATTTCTAGTGGCAAATAAGGTTTAGTCAGGAAAACAATAAAACTGCTACCTATCAAGTATTGTATTACCCTATGTGTGGCACATTTCAGACAGTGTAAGCTCTTGCTTCGTTTTAGTAGCCATGTTTGTCCTTATTGAAATGCGATGTCAAATAAACGGCCTCAGTGAAAATATGTGCAAGAAATATAAATTATATTTCTGAATATGATCCTCTTTTCTTTTTTTTCGACTTTTTTTTCATCCTGATTTTCCTAGTATAGTGTTTGGAGTCGTTCTTAGGCTGTTTTCTATTTTCCTTTTTATCATCATCGTTTGTGCTCAACAGTTCTCCTCACTTTAAGCTGCACCTCGATCTCCTCCGCAAATTTAGTATTCCCCCAAAATTTTGGTTTCTGTGTAAAATATAACTCAGATTATCCCAGAACTAATGACTATTGTTTAGCTAATATCGGCTAATGTAGTTGTATAATGTTCAGAAATCGGTTACCATGTTTTGAAACCTATATAGTGTGCCAACTATGGGTGATAGAAGAATTTTTTTCGTATTTAGAAGAAATATTTTTGCACTAAGACAGTAGTCACACATTTTAATAAATACAATTCAAATAGAAAGTGTTATAAATCCCAGAAATTCCCAAAATACGTATTGAAAAATTACAAAAAAGTGATTAATCCTAGCAAATTAATGATTAGATATTTGAAAAAGTCCAAAAATCTGTCTTAAAGGTTAGGATAAACACAAATAATAGTTTTTTAATAATTTTAGTGGTCGAAAACTCAGGAGAAACAAAATTCCAAATTAATTTTTAAGCAAGAGTTGTACGAAAAAAAAATAATCTGGCTATACATTGGAATTAAGCAAACAGGGTTTTATCAAGGATAGCATCAATACATTTCCTTGGAGTTAATGTCTCTGTATTGTGTCTGCTTTTTTTGAGTAGGTGGAATCATGTACTACTCCCCTGTCTAGCTTGGATTTTTTTTTTGCTTACTGGTAAAAATGTTGAATTTATTTGCTTCATTCTTATTTTGTTTTTTTTTTGTTGTGCTTTGCTGCTATTTGACCTATTGTTTTCTTTTTCTTTTTTTATTAGTAAATCTTATCTATCTTATCTTATACCAGACGAAAAAAGATTCAAGTAGTTGTTTGCTTATTTTTGTCTATTTTACTCAATTTCTGAAGATGGTTGGGGAAACTATATAAACAGAACCTGGATGCTTTACTGCCTCTTTCACCTGCATAGGTATATCATTTGTTATAGACAAATGTATTTTTACGAACATTAATGGGAATTTGCCACAATTCCTCTTTTGGCTAAAAAGAATCCTACTCATTAAATAAAGTTCAGGCTTTTTTTTTGAAGGAAAAGGCTATATAAAGACGGAAACTGAACAAAATAGATAGAAAGTCCAACTGAACAAGGAATTGTACAAAGAAATCAGCAATTATGAATAAAGCAAGTGTGAACTAGGACCATTTTGCGCCAACTTGCGGTATCTTCTTTTGTTTTGTGTTTTTTTCTGAGCGTTGGAGTAATAGTTTGTCTGCATGCACGGAGTGAGGATAGAGAGGTTGCTTTGGATCCGGGGGACCTGAACCCTTTATCTCCTGCTTCAAAATGAACTTAAATCAATCATAAAACTAAGGAAAATAAAAGAGTTGACACGGGTGCACGCAGAAAGCCAAGGACTATTGTCTGCCTCAGCTCCCTTAGAAGATCAAAAGTTTGAAATTAAAAAAAAAATCTTGAAAAACCTTATCAGATTTTTTTACGGACTTAAGTCCCCCATCCCTACCTTTGAGGGTTTTGTTTATTTTGTTTTAGTTTTTTTTTACTTATGTTAGACTCTTTATACTGAGATTTTCTGACTCGTTTTGTTTTTCTTAGGTTTATAAATCGGCTGAAGAATGTCTCAACCATCTGTCTTGCCGACTTGGAGAGAAAGACTATTTCTTTGGCTCAGTCCCTTCCTACCTGGACGCGGTCGTTTTCGCTCATTTGGCACCGCTTTTAAAAGCACCCTTTCCATCTTCTGCTCTCCAAGGCTATTTGAAATCGTGTCCAAATCTAACCAAGTTTGTTTCCAGAATATTAAATAGATTCTTTCAAAAGGATTCACAAGGTTTTTAGTATAATCTTTTTTTTAATATAAAATCATACAGTTATAGTGCTTTTATTAATGTTAAAAGTATACAGGGTTAGCAGTAAGCACTATGAACTTACTGTTTGGAAAATAAATCAACCCTTGGTGATAAAACTAATCGAAGTGTAATACTACTCAATGATTAATAATCAGTAACATAAGTGACTTAGATTAAGAAGTCTTGTTTGCTTTGCACTGCCATCATTTTAAATTTCCGGTGACAGGAAATGCTTTTTTTTAATATGTAAGTAAATACAATATTATTAGCCTGCTACAGCTTTAATAAGTTTTATTGGTACTTGTATGATGTAACCACTACCACTCAAAAAATAAAGTTAGGTTAATCCAAATAAATTATACCTAAGTATGATAAATATATAATACTTTAAAAACAAATTTGGGCTATTTATTTGCACATTAGGGTGGGGGGACAAAGCACAGTGGGTCTGCATGCAAAATATATTAGCTACAATTATTCTCCGCGTTATGAAGTAAGAATTGTTTTCTGACTTCATACAGTCCAAATACTTTACCTCACCCACCACCCCCTAATGTGCAAATATATAGCTGTAACCACTGCAGATAAATTAACCGGTAGCGTCATAATCAATAATATTCGGCTACTTCTTTCTTGGTGCGTATAAAAAGCGTCTTCCATTTAATCTCCCATCAACGATCCATGTATATTTGTCAGTCACTGAATTATGGTTCGTTAATTGTTGGATAGTTGTTGGTTAGTAGCTGCAAAAATACAGGTGACTGCAAGCTAAATCCTGACCAGGGAAATATTTTGGTTGACTTCCTTTCACAGAAAAAATTGACTTACCACAGGAGAAGCTGACTGGGCTTACCATGGCTCACCAAAGCAATAAGCTTCTGCTGAAAGAAGTAACTGGAGAGTTCAATAAAGTATCTGACAGCCTTGAAAATTATACTTTTACATGTATCGTTGGTTTTGCTGTTAAGAAGCTGCAATTGGCACAAGTATCTGATGTGCACTTCAAAGCTTATTCAAGGCGATAGTGAAGGTTTTGACGAACCTTGTTCTTTTATGGCAGAAAAGGCCTACGAGCAGCCAAGCCCGCACCTGTCCGATCTTACAGCTCTTTCGCTAGGTGTTGTTTCTTTTTCTGCAAGACTATGACTCAATTTTTCTACCCATGAAAAAATATAATGTCGTTTGTGTTTATACTTGCTTATATGTTCTCCGGAGTAGTAGCATCTTGGTCCGGCTTTGTCTAATGGTTGAGATAGGGAATGATTTTAATGTATATTTCTATCTACAGTTGCCCAAACTATATATTTTCCATCTATTCTGTCACTTCTCTTTGTCTTTTCTCACGCTAAGGTGAAAGAAACTAGCGAAAGAAACCGGTTTACAGCGCGTCAATGCATGAACAACTTGGGCGGTAGTGGGTATATCATACAAGTACCGTTTCATTTATAGGCATATTATAACCTATTTAATTATATTTTTATGGACATTACAAAAGAGCTCGGAGATTAAAAAAAAAAGAAAGCCGTTTGTCTTAACCTGCTGATGTAGCACACGATCTTTTTCACGATGAACCATATAAAAGAACGAGATTTATGTATTTCAAGGAATAAGTAACTGTATAAAAAAAATAATGTATGAGAAAAAAATGGGATGGAGGGAGATCCCTGCACCCTAACAAATAAATCAAATAGGTTTTAGAGGAATAAAAAAATATAGGAGCCAAAGATTGTAGGTCCTATAGACAACAAATAACATTATTTTAAATGATTTCCATGTTTTATTTCATTCTGAGTCGCAAGCATCATAATAAATAGCTTAATTGCACAAAGCATGGCTGAATAGGCTTACTGTGGTTACCCACACTGCCTGAAATTGTCTATGTCGAGAGGAAACTAGTACCTGTCGGATCTTCAGCAACTTGCAAAATGTAAGGGTAAGAAGTGTCTCTTTTGCTGTAGCATCTGGTAGCTTTATTATAGATTTAAAAATAAAAAGAAAGAACTGGCTAACTGAAACTAATCAAAATTCTTTCATATGTATTAATTTTTAACTTAAAATCTAACTTGCACAAAGTAAGCCAGAGATAGCTTGGGGAAATCTTTTGGGGTAAAACCATGACTGTTTGACGGTCAAATTACAGATAAGGGACTTTCCACTATCTTGGAAAATTGTTAAGTTGAGAAACGAATATGATGGTCTAGAGGAAAAGTTATGCCCAGTGAAGGTTTTTTCGAGCTCAAATAATTACGACGTTTACCAAAATTGCCAAATGCTATATGACATTTTTTTTTGTCGCGCTAGTTTTTGCTCCTACACTTTGCATATGACCTTTAAAGACAACGTTTTTATTTTTGAAAAAGGGGGAAATGTCCCCAAATGGCAAGTAATCTTAATAGAAACAAAGCCATTAGATTCAGCTTAACAGAGAACCCTATTGTAGAGGCTTCAAGACCCTATAAGCAAAAAAAAATATATGGACCTGATGATCCTAGAAGGTCGGGAGAGGGCTCATTTGAACGTTAATTAAAAATTATAGTGCCCTTTTCAAATCACCGAAAAGATTGTGCCATGAGAAAGTGACATTTTATGCCATTTTAATGCACCAAACTAGGATTTTACTCCAAAGAGGACCAGTTGCTATCGATTGAAAATTTGGAGATAGCTAATCAATTTAAGAGTGTAAAAAAATCGATTCTAAATGGCAATAGGCTACTCCTCTTTTTTAATTTATATGCAATGTTTTGACGTATTTTTACAAATATATAGAATATATTTAAGCATCTTTTATCCCTATTGAAGGGATTTCAAACTTCCATCTTCACAAATGTGAAATTCTACATTTTTATTTTTCGAAAAGTGAGATCACAGATTCGAGTTTAGTTATTTTTTTCGGGATAATCTTATCGAAGAAGTAGTGTTAGAAAATCGACAGCTCATTCCATTGGAAATTAAATATATTTTAGTGCTCTTTCTCGTTAACCAAAAAGATTGGGCTACAGGAAAGCCACGTCAGTAAACCCACGTGGTGGCGCGTGCAAAAATTAATCGCTTAGCTCCTTTAATTTGGTTTAAGCCTGAATTTAAGTTCTACAGGAGGATAGTTCGCTTCTTGTTGCAGAATTATTTTTTCTAAATCCCAAGATCGGCGTTAGATGTTGCTTAGACCATGGCATAATTTGAAAACTTTTAGAAATTAAATTTTAAAAAAGTTTTTTTTTCAAGTGGAAGTAAGGAGCAACATTCACACTTAAACGAAAAGAAATAATTCAATATATGAGGACGAATGCTCCCTCCTTAGTCCCCCTGCTCTTTACTCTAAAGTTTTACTTTATGTCCCATTTCTTTAGGAACAACTGGTCAAACACAAGATCCATTGAATTAAAATGAGAAACATTTTTAAATTACTGTGAAACTTTAGTGTAAAGAGCAGGAGGTTGGAAAGGTATCAGCCCCTTGTTGTACTGAGCAATATCTGTTCGTTTTAAGTTTTAATGTTTCTCCTTACTTTCAGTTGAAAAATCTGTTTTTTTTCATTATTTAATTGCCTGTCAAACGGACAATCTTGAACATGTTTTCCATGAGAAATGCAACTTGTTTCCTGTTTCTTAATGTAGTTTGTACTAATATTTGGAGATCAGTTGATGTCAAATCATTTATTAGAACATTTTTGTATTGGTTTCGAAAGGTTTAGTATTTTAAAGACAGATATAAGGAGGAATGAATTTAATCCTTGCTTTACGAGCCTAGTCATATGGATGATTTTTTATTTACAATTTTTATCCACAAGTACAATTTTTGTATAAATTCTTCGTGTAAAAAAAAAAAAAAAAAAAAAAAAAAAAAAAAAAAAAAAAAAAAAAAAGCGCTTTAACTCTAGCAGACGTTTAAAACAACGTCTGAATTTTTCATAGTTTTGCTTTTTTTATGACTGTGTGAAACTCAAATAAACATCAACAAACTTAAGCATGGTGGAATTAGTAATACTGCAAGTAGAAATACCAGCGATGTCGAGCACAATAATCATTCATCGAATAATTTTTTGTGATCATTTATTATTTTAGATAACATGTTTATTGTGATTGCATATTTTTTTTAAAATAGTAATGTCAGGGATTCAACCGATCTTTATCCTGCGTAGAAAAGCCATAACTTCCTTAAAAACTGTCAGATATTAAATTCAATATAATAAATATACTAAGTAGATAGAGTATGCTGTTTTATTAAAATCGTTTTTATTATTAATGTATGGAAGAATTGTAACATCCCTAAAACATTTTGCCAAAGTAATAACAACCAAAATTTATAGGAGCCAAAGTATTTTAGCTCAAGAACGAAAGAATTTGCCATAAAAACATTTCAATATTTCTTTTTTTTATTTTATTTTAATCTTATTTGAAAATTTTCAATTGTGATTACAATTGTCATTCAGTTGTGAATTTGAATTTGTTGAAAGTGTTGTTGTGTACACGTAAAAATTGTTTTTAGCTGATGTATTATTATTAGCTTATGCTTATGCATTGGTGGAATAGAAGGAAAAGAATATCCCTCCCCCATACAAAAAAAAAATCTTTGATAATACTCTTTTTGAAAAATGACTAAAATACAGAGAAATGGAGATAATTTTAAAGCGTAAAATGTGATATCCCTCTCTTAAAAGTCGAGATTCCTCATAAAATTCGAGGAAATGGGAACCAGTGTTCTAGTGTGCTCTGATTTAAACACTAATGGTTTCAGAATATGAAGAAAAGAAGAAAAAAGAATCGGCTTCTACCTCCACAACATCAGATAAGGATAGCTTCCCCAACCAACGGAGGCACGTGATTCTATCTGTGATAGCAGCTTTGTTTGGAATGGGCTTTTATGCTTTTGCTAATGGAATGGTTCAGGTAACAATATTTTAAGTATCCATTATGTTTTTTTAGTTTAAATTTTATAGTAGCACTACTTCACCTGAATTTTTACTTTTTTACCAAATGTTGTTGTGGGCAAATTTATGGATCCATTGATAATGTTTCGTAAATATTCTTATAATTTTTTTTCCTTGCATCCCTTATCAAGGGTAGGTTATCCGTAAATTTTGCTTACTAGTTTTTGGTTGTTTTGGTGAAGATATGACAACTACTTCTTTTAAATCTGCAAATGACAGCATTCCATTTAAAAAAAATCCTTCCTTCCACCTATGACCTGCGGCACAGCTGAATTTCTTTTGGCCTACTTCCGAGCTTAAGCTTTAGATACACAAATTTCAGTAAGTGCAACCAAAATTCAAATAACGCAAAATACAAAATTTTCTATGTTTTTTCTTGCCAAAATGACTTTTACAGATTTATTTTGTTTAAATCTAGAAGATACTCCGAAATTTTGATGTCATGTTTGTGAGTTATAGTCCTATATTCCATCCAGAATATTCCCATGATAATATCCTATGTTCCATGCTATTCAGTAGACCACTGCTGTCTTGCAACACAGACCTGTAATGGTGACCTATAGCCTAAAGAAGAAGAAAAAGAAAATTAATTGCTATTTACTTCAGTGCCCTCTTGTCAGTGTAGTTTCTCACCATTCAAAAAAGAGTTGTTTAGTAGTAGATAAAAGTGGATTTTATTTGTAGACTTACTGACTCTTGACCTTGTAGAATTATGAGGACATTCCTCAAAAGACTGATTAATGCTCCAAAGCGGGCAGTTTAAAAATGTAGCTAGGTTTAAGAATTTGCTTTTTTTTACTGCAGAAAAAATTAATTATAAAGAACTTAATTTTTAATTTGGGCGTTTTTCCTTTTTGTTTAAATTTAATTGTCACCTTAAAGAACCTAATCAATTTACACCTTGGGGCTCTAGGATGAATAAAAGTTCTAAAAAAGTTTAGCACACCAAGACTGTCACAAAGTGCCAGAACAAAAACAAAAATTTTAGGTTAATAATAATGAAACAAAAAAAAGATTGTAAATAAACAACAAAGAACTGTAAAATCTGACAAACTGCTGCAATAAAAAGATTCTAAATAAACGAGAAAGAACTGTGAAATTTCATAAAAGTGTTGCAAATTTTTCGATCAACTTCTATTTTGAGTAATTTTGCTTTCATCTATCGTCTAATTAGAAAGCAAGGAGGTAATACCAAGCTGTAATGTTAACATAGAATAGCCAATTTGTGACATTAAATTTGTGTATCCCAGTGACTGTGTTCGGTAGGTAAAATAATTGTGCAGGATACATTTGACGCATTTCACTTTTCTGTATTTCTTGATCCTTGTAATAAGGAGCACTCCAATCAACTGTTTTTATTTAATTTTTTTAGTATTTCGATACGGAAAGTCTCTTGTCGTCTGTTTATCTTTTACGTGCTTAGAAAAAAGAATTAAATAAATTGAATTAAATCTCGTTAGGTTGTTCTGTCAAAGGACTTTGCTAACTTGGTTAATTAACTTTGCAGTTGATTAACTTCTGTATGTTCATAGGGATCTAGTAACAAAAAATAATAATGCAAAAAGCAAAAATGCATAATGGTTATACAAGACTAAATGAATTTATGTTTTCAAAACCAAGTCGACTCAGTCCATAAAAAGTAGCTAGAAAACACATCTGTATATTTTTAATACATGATTGTTGCATTACATTAAATTCAAACCAGTAATTTATCTGTTTTTTAATTTTTTCCATTCTTTGTATTTCTAAACTTAATAAACTTCACTTCTGAACGTTTAATATAATAGACTGGTACCGGTAACCAAGGCCTTATCCGGGGGGGGGGGGCGTAAAAACATAACAAAAATGCATATAAACAACTTTTTGATGCGTTTTATAAGTTTTTCCTCCGCTCCCGAGCAAAAATCTTGGATACACTCTTGATGATGTAACATCCGTAGAGAAATGCCTCCGCAATATTGCTTTCAGTTATTTGATTGACTTGGCATATCATCGTGTGTTTTTCCTGAAATTTCTTATCATCATGTTTATTTGTTCGTTTTGCAGTTTGGATCTAGCCAAAATGACGATGAGTATGATGAAGAATTAGAAGAAGAAATTGAAGAAGAATTAGAATAAATTCCATGCTAGTGATTGTGTTTATGCTTTATAGTAAAAGGTTTGAATTTTGAATTTGTTCGTACCTTTGTTGAGATTGCATGTTGCAATGACTATTATCAAGCCAATATGGAAAAAGAAGCAGCTGAAAAATATTTCTTAGATCTCAACTAAAATTTTCCTGGGGAAGGGGGTCTTGGCTAAGAAAAATATATTTTGAAGCCATATTCATTTATACATGTATACTTATGTATGTGTGTATAAGAAAGAAGAATATTTAGGACAGAAAGATAATGTAGATTTAATAAATAACAAACATGAAGTACAATCAGAATGACCTATAAAATCTAAAAAGATGATGCAGCGGCCTATAGTAAACCTGATAATCTAAGAGTAGCCTTTGGCCTGCACTTGGAAGGTGTGGGATCTGAAAGCAATTCCCTCTATTCTTTAAATGTAAAATACTTTACTTAAATATTTACTGTAAATATTCTGTGAAAATACAAACTTTTAGATAAAAACCAAAGTTGTGCTGACTGGCTGCGTCTGATGAACCTGAGGAAGAAAATTTTAAATTGTTTCTTCTCAACGTGATCCGAATAGACTTATGTGCTGAATTTTAAACGCTGAGTTTACTGCTCAAAATTTTCGTAGAGCTAATTTCGATCTTTTTTTTTCTTTTGCACAATCAAAATAGTGCAGAACTAAGCTTCGAAAAACCATTGTGCTAAAATATGAGTGAGCGTTAGAGACGACGATACGATTGCCTTTTAGATTCTAATGAAAAAGGATGTGGTGTCAGTTACATTTACCTACTATTTACGGAATAAATGGGTGTATGTAGTTTTAAGTCAGAGGACCACTCTGTAATAACGTAGTAAGTTCTGACTACTCTGTAGTAATGGTAGTATGTGAGCATGAGTGGTCTTAGTACTTATTCATGACGTTTTCGGGTAGCAATTCTCATTTTTGGTGTTGTTTTTGTCTCAAACAGAGAGGACAGACAACATTGCTGAGTTGATTGTTTGTTTAATTTGCCTGCATGTATATCTAAGTTGTTACTTCTAAACCCCGGCCACTCTGCTATGAATCTGTAGTGTAAACTTGATCTCTAGATTTCTAGAGGCTAAGTACAGGTAATGTTTACATGCTGAAAAAAGACCCTTTAATGCTATACCCCTACATCTATATGTATTTTGCACTCATAGCCATCTTTGAACCAATCTAGATGGTACACCTTATAATTTGTCTCGGCTGCACAGAAACTTATTTTCAAATACAATTTAAAAGAAAGCCTGCAATTATAAGAATATCCAACATTATTAACTAGATATTTTCATACAATGTTAAATTATGAATTTTGTAAATTTAGCTTATAGAAAAGTACATAGGGATTGGTTTTATCTCAAAGGCTCCACAGTTAATCTTGGAAAGATGTAAGAGAGAAATGTACTGAGAAAACTTGAAGTAGAAAAAAAAATAGATTCTATATTTATTGAATAATTATTCCGCCTGAAGCCCGAAAGAGCAAACAAAAAATAGGTCATAAATATGAACTAACAATTCAACCAATCAGAATACAGACCTCGCACTGCTGCCCGCGGGGCTCATGGACTAATTTTCTTTGCTCTTTAGGTAATATTCACTTGCGAGAATCACTATTCAACCAAATTTGTTTCACCAAGGCCTTCCCATAATCAAATAATCTTTAAAAAAAAATTAATCTCGAACTGAAAAACTGTATAATCTCCATTCTGTCAGAAGGCTTTTCTTCAAATCAGTGCAACATAAACGTAATATTTAACTAAACGCTTTGATTGACGGGTTCACTGGAAAGTGAAAGTGGATAATTAGTATTAATGGATGCATAAGTTTTTTAATTATCTTTCGACTTCCTACTGTCCTACTGGATTTAGCAGTGACGGCGGGAAATAGTATTTGAAATATAATTTCATTTATATTGTACGACCCAAACATTTCCCTCGGCTTCAAAATCCTGCCCATTTTACGCATTTTTAGTTTGTTGTAGGGGGATTTTAGAAGTTAAAAAATGAATTTTAGTACGCTAAAAAATGAATGCGCTTCTAGAATTAGCATTTGTAAGTGCTATAGTATGTAAACTATACTGCTTTACATAGTTTAGTCAGTTTAGACAGCTTGTGACGAAACTAAACAATTACCCAACAAACTAATACCAAGGTACTCCAAAATTGTAATCTTTTCTTTTTAAGGTAATGAACAAAATTGTGAAATAGGCTGACTATTAAATGATAAAATAGTCATTTTATGCATAATCTACATAAAATGAACTATTATTTTTTCCATTGATTACCATGATGATCAGTCTTCAAATAATCTTTTAGGTAACTCAGGAATCATGTTATTATCATCTTGGACTGCAAAAGAAGCTACATGGGGTGTGACAAGGGGCTGAAACATATATCCTGAAATAGTATCTTAAATACCATCTAGAACTTGGTCACCATCAACTATATTTTCTGAAAAATCTGAAGTCACTTTCAGCACTTGATGAGCTCAAATTTATTCACGAGTAGATTTTCACTAACATAGGAACAAACAAATTTTATAAACTTGAATTTTCATAAATGAAAAACATTGATTCAGAAGGAATTAGTTTCCGCTAATTCTTTTTCGTTTTCCCCTGGCAACATTGTTGATAAAAATATTCGCTTACGTTCTAACTAAATATTGCTTATAGCAACTAAAATAAAATCCGTAGAAAATTCTGGTTTTCAGGTATAAACAGGCCTAGGATGATTCAAGACGGCTAAATATGCTTTCATGTCGGTATCCTTGGTACTTGAATCATTTTATGTCTAACTTCATGTGGCAGGAGTATATTCAGGGTTTCATTTCGTTCACCCAACTGGATGCTTACCAATCAAGTAACCTGCCCAGACACATGTGGGAAAAGGTGCAATTGATTCCACTCAAGGACTCGAAGATTCTTAAGAGTTAAACGATAACATTGGTTTCTTTTACCAGTCATGGTGAAATTACCATGTAGTCCAAACTAACATATCAAAGACCGGTTCAAGTTTGAACACGAAATTTATGCCATTTTCGCAGTGTTTAATAATAATAATAATCTATTTCTTGCCCACTTACAAAAGGGAAAAAGTGGAGTACAAGGAGAAAAACAAAGAACTACAAATAACACAAAAACAAATAACACAAAAAACACAAATACAAGAAAAAGAAATAACAAATTGAACATTTGAACTAAGGAATGCAAGAAAATTGAGGTCCCTCTCTCTAAGGTCACTGAGCTTCGTCTGGGAGAGGTCCAAGTTGAACAATTATCAGTTGATTCATATTGGAAGAAGATACTTGTCCTGAATACTCGCAATTGCAAAATCCAGTACCAAGAACTGTGGTAGAGCTTATTGCTGATCTTCTTGCTGCCTTTTAGCATTGCCCCAGCCCCTTCAATGTGCTTATTGTATGTTCAGCCTCTTGAAATTCATTAAAAAAACATCCAAGATGAATTTGATGGAATGTCATGAATGAAATTGTTTTGAGAATGTCACCCTTGTCTCATTTAATCGATTCAGTTACTGGTTAAAAATCAGTTCAAATGAGATAAACTATTAACTGTTGGAAATGAAACTTTTTGAACTTTTTTATATATTCTCGTTAGTGTGAAAGACTATATAATGATATATTATCATTATAGGCAGTAAAAAGTTACAATTTGATGTTACACTGTACTTTTTATAGAAATTCGGTGAAAAAACAGGGGAAAAACAGGGAGAAATGGGACCTAAATACAAGGAATTTTAAGGGAAATTAGTGTGACACTAGGAAAATGAAAGAGCGAAAGCACTGATCAGACAGTGCCCACATTGGATTGTGAAGCCAGTGATCCATAGATATTGATCTTAAGCCACCGGATAGTATCTGTACAATTCTAAGAAAACAAATCACAATCAAGAAGAGTCATTCGTGAATTTAAATTAAATATCAAGTACTGGCATTTTTAAGTACTAAAAATCAGACAAATTTCATGGTAAAATATATCAGTTTCTTTCTAGTGTATGAATTGAATCAAATTTTATCAAAAACTGGACAAAATAATGTAGCAGTAAAGCTATCTCAGACCCAATATTTTACAATAACAGCAGAAAGTAAAACAGTTCAAAATAGGGATGATACCTTTTTATTGACAGTGAATAGATATAAAATTATTTAACTGGATATTTCGAACACATATACAGTGTTCATCATCCCTATTTTGAACTGTTTTAATTTCGACATGGAAAGGCAGTGTAGTCTTCGAAGTTATCTATAACAGCAGAAACACGATAAAAATTCTCCTTTGAACTTTAAGAGCTCAGAATAAACGAGTATCTCTTTTCTGTTCTAAAAGATTCTAAGCCCAAATAGTGAGTGTCCTTTCAGAGGATACTTTCAGGGATGAGCTGCTTTTCGTTTGGCCCTAGATAATTGGCTGAAACAAAAGATCTTCGGCAATCCTTCATCCGCAGAATGTGTCTTACCCTTTCAATCTTTCTCTCAAAATAGCCCTAAAAAGTTGGATAAAACCAACTTGTTTTTACAGCTTGATGTTTGAGATACGGTCAGTCAGACGGGTACATAAACAATTCGTAGACAATTTTTTGGGATACACCTAATGAGTCGTCCTCCTTGTTTAGGAGCGCCCACATCTCAGAATTATATTTGCCTACTCTCATTAAGATAGCTTCCAATATTCTAATCTTGATTCACAGACCTACCTTACTATTTTTCCAAACTGTTTTAACTGTGAAAAAACCAACTTGGCCTTTCCTATTCCGCTTTTAACATTTTCACTGCATCCACCATCTTTACTAATAGCATTATGTGGGTAAGTGAAGCTTACCACTCTATCTATCCGCTCCTTACCCATCATCAATTCTTCACCTTCACTTATTCCCAGTCTCAGCGGCATAGTACATAATGTAAGTCTAGGATAGTTTTATTTCTCATTTGACTCCGTGCTCTTCCAAAGCCTTAAATGTGCTTTTAAGGACAAAGTCCATCAAAATGATTCACGTAAACGGGGATAGAACACAACTCTTCTCAACTCTTGACTGAATACGAAAACAGATACTAGACTCAATTCTTACTTTAACCACAGCAATGTTGTTCCTGCGCATAGAACTAATCGCTTTAGTATATTTATCTAGCATACGATGTAAGGATAGGAGCTTCGCTAAAGCTCTTCTATCAACAAAACTGAACGCTTGTTCATAATCTATAAAACTGAGGACTAAAGAGGCCTGATGACTCAAGAACTTCTCAATTATTAATCTAAGAGCAAAAATTTGGTCGACACATCCTCTCCCCATCTTAAAACTATACTCTTCTTCTCTTTAAACTTACTCTACAGTATCTCTAACTCAAAATATCATCATACTAAGTAATTTGCTTCACACTTATCACTTTTCTTTTTGAGTGGTTTGATTAAAGTTTTCTAATATCGTTAGGTACTTCCTCTTTTTCAAAAATCATATCCATAATCCTGTGTAACTTATCTTTAAATTAACAGCCAACATACTTAAAAAACCCGCTACCTAGGGCTTTTTGAATCTTATTAGCAGCACAGTCTAATTTTCCTCGCAAGATAAATCTTCCTTCACTTCCAATGTCATAAACCATTTCATTCTTTTCTTTATCATTTCTCGCGACTCGCGGTTCGTCACTTATCATGGTTCGTCACATTCTTCAAGTGTTCTGCCCATCTATCTTTAACTCTTCCGTTTTCACTCATTTTGACCCCGTTCATAACTTTGACTGGCACAAGTACACGATTGCTGTTCCCATCAATTCTATAACATGCTAATACAATATTTTACTTTTATACCACTTGGTGTCATCTTCCAGATCTCAGCATTTTTGTCTATTACCTCCATTTCAAACCTCCTCATTTGATATTTAATACTTTCTCTATTTTCCTAACATTCCTCTCATTTTGATATAATCTATCGCTCAAGTATTTATGAAAAAGTGCCTCGTCCTTTCTTCTAAACTTAAAGCATTTTAGCTAATATTCCTAGCTATGTTTCTAATTTTCGTATCTCAAACACCATCTGCTTCATCACAAACTATTTCCCTAAAATTATTCTGTCTATTCTATTTAGAAATTTATCCCTTTTAGAAAATAGTTTAAAATTTCATGGCACACAACCACGACCATGGCACAGCACGAGTAAGGCACTAGACCACTTCTTTAATAAAAAAAAACCTGATGAAATTATATAATAATAATATAATAATATTTATTTCTAACCCACTTACGTCAAAAAGATAAATAGTGGAGTAAAAACTTGAAGAAAAACGGAAAACAAATAAAAAAAAAAAAAATGTGATACAAAAAAAAAAAAAAAACGAGAGTCAACAATAGACATTAATCATACAAACGGATCAGACCGTGGTGAGGCGACAAACGCCGATACGCCGTTTCTGAGAGCTTTTTGTGTAGATCAGTCAGCTTCTCAGTAATGTTCGGAAGATGGAACTTTTTGATTATCTTTCGATTCCTATACCACAGAGGAAGATAGAGAAGAAATTTACAGAAACGGAAATAAGAGGATCGAATATCGCTAATATCTTTTTTCTTAAATATAGGGTAAAGCCCAGAAAGGTAAAGAACAGAATGATCGGAAAAGGTAGAATAAAGCTTACCAAGGGCAATACGATTGTATTTCCCTCGATTGGCTACAATTTTAGAGTAACCAATCTGGATTTTCACTCTAGCATCCCAGACAGCACGCTCCCGAAGAGTTTTAATATTTTTTGTAAGTGTAATACCCAACCACTGGATCGAATCAACATGAGGAATAGAAAAATTTTGAAAAATTAGAGGCCTAGGAGAAGAGGGAACATTGAAAGAAAGATACTCACATTTATCAACATTAAGCGAAAGACCGATTTTAGTAAAAGAAGAAGAAACTTTATGAACCATCTGCGATAGACTGAGTTTAGACCGGCTAATTAGAAGAATGTCATCAGCATAAGCAAGGTAAGAAATATCACTCAAACCAACAAAACACATAGAAGAAATATTCTCAAGAATACCAGAGATACAAAATTTGAAAATACTAGGAGATAACACTCCACCCTGCCGTACGCCCCGACGAACAAGAACATTAGAAGATGAAAGGGCACCATTAGTTTTAATTCGAAGATAAGAATTACTATACCAAAACTTTAGAAGAAAAATAACTGAAAGGTTAATACCGTGACTATAAAGAGAGTAAAGAGCCTGACTATGTACAACACTATCGAAAGCCTTAGAAAGATCAAGAGCACAAATATGAAGACCATACCCTTTAGCCGAAGCATCTTTAAGAAGGAAAGCAAGAGCACGGTGAGCGTGCTGGCACCCGATGCCAGACCGAAAACGAAACTGATTCTCCCCGAAATTAGCATTCATACTTATGAAAGGAAGTAGGATGTGTTCAAGGATTTTACTAAAATTACAAGCAACCGTGATAGGCCTGTAAGAAGAACAATCCAAAGGAGTCTTACCTCGTTTAAGTACAGAAGTGACAGTTCCACACAAAAAGCTGTCAGGAACGAGGGAACAACAAAGGCACATTTGGAAAAACAACTGTAAATGGAAAAACAAAGACGGGCAATTTATTTTTAGATGACAAGCACTGATACCGTCAATATCAAGAGAACTTGATTTCAATTTCTTAACAGATGCAATTACAGCGTCAACTGAAACGGGAATAACTTGTGCCTGAGTCAGGGAAGGCGGGAGAACCGAATCAAGCAGTTTCGAATAAAGCGCGTGCACTGCATAATTCACTTTGGAAAATATAACTGAATAGTGGTCAGACCATGCGGAAGGCGTAATGGGGCAATTAGGATTTGCCGAGTTATTTAAATTAGCGGAATTAATCACTTTGTCCCATTCTTTCTTATTGGTAGGATAGTCTAACCCTTTGTAACGGCTCGATCGCAGACATTTCTTAAACTCACGCTTAGTTTTTTGTTTTATTTCAAACACATTCCCAGCTAATGGTCGACCGTTAGCAACCCATATACGCAGCCACAATTTGGCTTTATTTTTCACACTTTTCAGCTCAGGGTCACACGACCAGATTGGTTTCCTTGTACTTATCCTCACTCGCTCCTGAGGGACAGCAACCTCCTCAGCGCGTTTTAAACACCACACGATTTGGTTGTAATAATGATTCAGATCGTAATTACTTTTAGTAGGACTAACACTCAGCTGGAGTAGATGAAAAGGTACACGTAAAGAACCAAGGAGAATGGCCAGGGTTGAAATATATAATGGCATATTAACATTTTTCCAATTACTCCGCACGAACCATTTGGAGGCAGGAGCACAAGCCTGGTCAGTACTATCTTTTCTAATCGAAAAGCATAGCGATAAAGGAAGGTGATCAATATCTTGCTCATCTTCGTGGATATGCACTGTTGAAGATGTAATGAACGGGGAACAAATCACGTGATCAATATCCGATAAGCTGCCGGAATTATGCACATGCGAGAAAGGTAGATCCTTCGCAATTATTCTGTAGTCAGGGAGACAATCAAGTAGGTTCACAGTACGAGCAGAATCACGTTTTACATCAGTGTTCATATCTCCAATAATAATAAATTCATACCCATTTTTGCTTATACTTTGAAGGAGAGTTTTCAAACTAGAGCATGCTTTGGAGAATTTATTAAGCGATGTCATATTCTTCCCATCGTGAGGCAGGTAAGTGTTTATCAATACGGTTTTACCAAGTCTTATAGCCAATAAATGTTCATCAGAGAAATAGCATGACGGGGACAGAAAGCTGAGCTTTTGTTTTATAATACATGCTAAACCCCCTGAAGGCCTTCCAAAAGTAGATTTAGTATTTGTTGTGAAAACAAAGTGGGCGGAACTGCGGCGCAGGAAATTAACACTCGTTGCGGTCAAAAGATGTTCCTGAAAGCATACAATGTCAAACTTACTTTACAGTTCATCAATGGTCAGGTCCTTGTTTTTCGTCCCATTAATATTGAAGGACACGAGTGATACTGATTCAGACATTAGTTTGTTTTCGGTAATTTGCGACTGACAATTGCTTTCAATTTAGGGCAAGTGAGGCTAAACGAAACATGATCACCTCCACAGTTTGCGCACTTAGGTGACAAATTGCAAGGCGAGTCTCTATCTGAAACATGAGGACCGGCACATCGCGCACATTTTGGTGTAACACTGGGACAAGACGACTGGAGATGGTCAGGGGATCGGCAATGGTTACAGCACCGGGGAATCGCTTTGAACTCATAAACACTTAGGATTTCGTATCCAACTTTGAGACCATATCTAAATGCTTCGACTCTTGATGTTGCATCGGAGAATTCAAGTTTTACTGCAAGCGATTTCCCTAGCCTAGAGGCACCAGAAACACCAGGGCACGATATCAGGTGGGACAGTTCAAAATCAGGCGGGATTCCCTTCAGGAGTCCGTAAAACTTCTTGGTTAGAACTTTCGCAGAAGAGCCAGTAAACGCACCAGTCACCGGTAAGCGGAAATCTTCAGCAACTGACTTATCTATATTGATAAACAGTTTGTCACGAACGGGGCGAATGCTAGTGATTGATTCGTGTCCACAATCTGATCTATCAGATCTTTTCGTTTTATTGGGTCCGAAAGGGTAGATGGAAGGTTCGACACAACAATAGTAGCATGCGAGTCGGGAATTGCAGGTTTCGGCAGTTGCGGGTAATTCAGTTCATAAACATCCAGCTTGGTGGCAACAACCTTGAGTAGTTGTTCCACACGATTCACCTTTGTTGACAGCCTAGAATACGCGACTGCGGGCAAAACCGGGACCTCGGTTGGAGACTTGATCACATAAATCGGAGTTGATACCTCCTCAGAGTCCAGTTTCTTAATAAAATCAAGAATATCTTTCACATTGTTCGCAGAAGCTTTCGCACCAATGCGCCGGGGGCAATTATCATTAGGCGCAACCTTCGCCCAAAATTCGCTTTTCGCATCAGCAATAACACCGCATTCAAAAAAGTCTATTGCGTGTTGGATAATAGTAGCTTCTTCAATACCTTCTTCCCAGTTGTTTTACAAAAAGTTCATTACCGGGCAATGCACATACTTGCTGTTATCCATTATCCTTTACTGGGAAAAACCAGTCAAACTGGTCAAAGAGCACGACTGATTCATACGTATGCGTCACTATAATCCCTATTGCGAAATTTTGATTTTCTTCACAAAAAACTTACTGAATTAATAATGTCCATGCAATATCCAATTTAGATGTTGACACTTAAATTGGACACTTCCAATTTAGAAATTCGTTAAAGAAGAAAAAATTTTGAGCGGTATATATACTTTAGAAACAAGCTACAAAGAAAGAAAAATTAGAGATCATCAGACCAAAATAAAGTTTAAAAAAAATATTCACTTACAGAAACCGAGGCTTATTTGGTCCAGTTTTTCCATTATATTGACAATACAGAGAATATCTGTGAAGTAATATAACTCAAAATCCAATTTTGAAAGAAAATAGATAGCTACAAGATGGATATACTCAGAAAATAGAGACACTGAAATAAAAAAATAGAGACAATATTTTGTATTTGTCTTTGTCGTAGATTACATTTAATCGTGAGTGATCAAATAAACTAAGTTCCAAAGGTTTTCCCAAAACAGATCATTTGTTTAATTGACACATATGAGAGTCGATTTGTTCATGTAATTGATTTCCTTCTTTGTTTGTTTTTATTTTTCTCAAGTACTGTAGGGTAAGATCAGTTTAATTTTACCATTTCAAAAGCTATCAAGGGTGATATGACTATATCACAAGTTATCGTACAGGAGATTACCGAAAACTTCCTTTTCTAACTTTTATAGTAATGCCCTCTTCGAGCAAAAAAAATAGGTGGCAGAAAAACTAGTTTCTAAATGACAATGCAAACAGAACTTGGAACTCCGTTTGGAGGTTTAAAATTTCTCCCTATTTTGAGGATATATCAGAAATAAAATATTGATGCCTATAGCTTCTTAGCCCGAAAGACAGATAATACCTGACCTGAGCTTATGGACGGTTATTTAACTTTGAACGTCACTGGAAGATGAGAAGAACGATGTCAATTGATCGAAAAGGCTTCGGGAAATTCAATGTAAATTTTGATCGTAGGAATATTTATCTATTCAGACCTTAAGAATCGCTTATGGAATTTATCTGAGGAAAAAGAGAAGATTGCGGTGATGACTTCTTTTTTTTGAATTATTTAAAAATCCCTTCTCCCCTCTCACTGATGAGAAGAATAAAATAAAAAATAAGTTAGTTTATATTAGGATTCACGGTTTCGTGATCGAGAAAAAGCTGGTGGAATCCAAAGTAGGGTTAATAAAAGAGGTTCGAAATTTGAAGGGGGTCTAGCTCAGAACTTTGCTCGAGGGATAAAACAACGACGAATTCTTAAAAAAAAAAACACTTTGACGAAATCCAGTGTAAACTTCAAAAGCAGAATCTTTCACGCTTGGAGATCAGTTTAACACAAAATTTCTTTAGGGATAAAGAACTTTGACGGCAAAAATTTCATGGTCGAGAATTAGAACTTCAAATGCTGGGAGGTACCAAAGGATTTCGATAAGAACTGCGTTAAAAAAGTAAACCATTTGTTTCTAGTATCCTTGTTTTGTTTCTAGAAAAAGAAGACAGTATAAAAGAATTTTAATATGGAAACTAACAGTAGAAGGTTCCCCAAACCAAGATAAACCTCACACAAATATATTATGTTTTTGTTTATTTATGTTTGTCTGTCTCCATGTAAAGTTCCGCAAGGGTATCCTTATAAAATATCTACTGAGGCAAACATGGGCAGTTTATTCTCTCTCAGGCCTTATTCTCGGATTGTTTGATCTAAATTTGGTTTTGTATTCTTTCCCTCAATCCTCTCCATTATCTTCTAAAGCTTAGCTCCGTCCCTCCCCCCTCCACTGGCAATTTTTCGCAGGCTTCTCTAACCCCTTCCGTAGACTTCTTCAAATAATCTTTTGCCAGGCCAACCGAATTAAAAATGACAAAAAAAGGGGACAGTGAGCTTAAAAATAAAACCTGAAAAATTTAAGGTAACATGCAAAAAAAAAAAAAAGAAAAATAAATGCTTCAATAAAAATAGCCAATTTTTGTTTTCCTGCATGGTTTCAAACTTGCAACCATAAAATTCTTGGTCAAGGGGATTCTAATATATAAATTTTAAAACAGAGAACAGACCCTCAAATGAGGCTGAAAATTAACTTAGAACTTATATTTTTGACTTTCTGGGTGAAGAGACCCTAAGGGACGTAAACCATAGGTTGGGATCAATCGCCCTCGGGAATTGGCCAATCAACTTTTTTTTGTCTTGAAAATTATAGCAGAAAGTCTTTATGTCACAAAATTCCCAAGGCACAAAAAAAAACATTTTTATTCCACCCTAAGGCCCCTTTTGCCCAAGAACTTGAAGATTGTATATTAACCACCGTTCAGAAAAAGAAATATTTTATCTTTTCTGGGCACCATTTTTTGGCAAATTATCTTTTCTTGTGCGACGGGACCCCTTGGCCTAAGAATTTAAGAACACTTTTTTTCCCAAAAAAAAGTATGGAAGTCCTCCTCAACAGTCACTCAAAATTTCCTCTCGATCTCCCAAGCTGTTCCTGAGATAAGGCATACATCACTACTTCCCCAGGAACAGATTCTGGTTCAACAGGGCTCATAGTATTCCAGAATTTCCAACAGATTATAAATGAAAAATATTTCCAACCCTCCCTCTTCTCATCTCTAAGTCAGAATTCGAGGTCTTCTTGCCCTTCTCCCCCACAGCATTCTTTGAAATTTTCCACTTTATCTTCAATCCCGTTTTTAGGATATTGCAGACACACTGTTTTGCTCACTTGGCAGCAGAAAGTTTATTGCCATTAACCTCGCTCTTTAATACTTCGCTCTCGCTCATTTTCGGCCTCATCTGAGGGGCTATGATCCGTTTTAAAATTTGTATATTAGAATCCCTTGACCATGAGTTTTATGGTTGTAAGTTTGAAACCATGCTCTGAAAAATATTTAGGCCATTTTTGGGGTCTTATTTTCTAAGCAACCCGACTCAAAAATGAAACTTGTTTGTGCAGTGGGGTCTACCTCGTTCCAGGACTTAGATATAAGTTACTTGCCGATAAAAAAAAAGTTTCCGTCTCAGTTCTGGTGATCCCGTAATCCAAATTACTTTTGTGAATTAGGGTCCCAGGACCTCATGGGCCTAATTTTCAAGTACTTCAGAAAAGGTCCCTGCAATAAAGAAGGCTTTATGGGCTTTGGGCCTTTTTTTAACCCCTTTTGCTCGTGACCCAAAGAATATTTTTTTATACTCAGGATCCTAACACTCATTGAAATCATTGGGTGCAAGTGTCAGGCTAGTCATAAGAAAATATAGAAACTTTTTTGGGGAAGGGGGCTTATACCCACAACTAAATTCTTTTTTGCAAATTTGCCTCCCCTTGGCCAACGGGCTCGCGGCTGAAAGTTTTAAAATGGAGAATAAAAGTTCTGGCCCATTTTTATGCCCCCCAAACAACCTCTTCCTCCCAATGGAATGTTTGATTCTGTTAGCAAAGGGAACTATTCTTAAAAATTTCAAGCCAATCAGACACTCAATATAATAAATGCTCACTTTTTTCACTATAAAACCAATACATAAACAACAGCAATTTATACCATTTACGCTCGAAAATTTTGGGGCCACAACGGCTCTGTCATCCCATGAGCCATGTTCACTGTACCTTCTGAGTATTCTTAAAAAATGAGTTATCTTAAGGTTTTGATCCAATGCTATAGGGTGTAAAGGGAGTAGTATATTAGGACGCAGGAGGAGTTTTTTGCCCCTTAGGTCAGTAATTACCCTTAAAAGGGGCATTAAATACTTTCAATTTCCATTGGGGTGAGCTCTCTACTAAGTTTCTATGAAATAATGCGTAGGAGACACTTAGCTCTTGCCAGTGCGTTTGATCCTGATTAGATAGAAAGAAAATGTGTTCTCTTTCAGTGTTTTAATGATTCAAATAATAATAAACTTTCACTTATTAGTTTTTAATTATAAGCCAGTTTATGGATGTTTTAATATTTCAGAGCGTTCAGGAACATACTGTTAGCCCAAATATGAATCGCGTATTGCTTGATTATCTTGATTATCATCTTGATTATCTTGGTGATTTTCATTTTTCTTACAACTCAATGCTTTGACAAAAAAAAAAAAAAAAAAAAAAAAAAAAAAAAAAAAAAAAAAAAAAAAAAAAAAAAAAAAAAAAAAAAAAAAAAAAACATCGTTCAAAATACATAAAGATTTCAAAAAACGAGATTGACACTCAATCCGTTAAGGGGTTCGAGAGAAAACGGAGAGGGGAAAGTACCCCCTTATTTGTAATCTTGGAGTAGCATTGTAATGTCATTTAATATTGTGCTACTGTTGATCTTATGACAAATAAAAAAGAAAAAATACTGCTTGAAATCTTAGTCGTTTTCAATCTCTCTCTCCCCCTCCCTCTCTCTCTCTCTTTTATAGTCAGTGTTAATGAATTAGTGTTGAATTATTATGTGTATTTTCCCCTCCTTCACAGGCCACGGAGCCTTTGTGCGGATGATTGTAGATTTTTTATTTTTTTTCTTATAGAAATATCTTTCCTTAAATTACCTTATATCACATCTTCTAGCGATTAACGTTGAAGAACCTGTAGATAACGCCAGGTAACGTAGAATCTTATCCATCTTATCCACTTTGTTTTAATATCTGTTGGTCTCAAGTTTAACTTATTTTACGACTTTATTTCTGCTTGTCTTAGGTTTTTGCATGGCTCTTTACTTTTCTTTAAAAATTTTGAATCCGTTCTAGAATCCATTTTTCTAAATCAATATATAACTAAGTAAATTGGCTTGGCATTTAACTTTAACAATCTATTTAGTTATTCATGGATGAACGATAATGGATTCCCAAAGATTGTCACTTTTGAGTATCCATCTGAGGTCATTTATCAAAATCTATGGGCGGGGCAAATTTCTCATTTCTGTCAATTGTCGTTTAGGTCGTAAAATACCAAACAAAGGCATTTTTCAAAATCAAGAGAAATCAGGGAAGAGCACATGCCACTGCCCATCTCCTTCCCTCGGTTAAAGCTACTTCTGTTAATAACATCCAATGCCCTCAGGGTTTAGAATACTGAAACTTGGACAATTTAAGATAAATATGTTAAACTCTTCTCTTCCCTCTTCCGCTTATTTTTTTGTGAATCAGGATTCTCTGGACCTAGGGACTCACAGATGAGCGTTTCAAGTCATTCAGAAAGAAAATTTGACCTTGTTTTGTCCCCAATTTATAAACCAGAATTTTTTGTTGAATTCTTCCTTGTGTATTGGGCTATCTTTTGCCCAAGGATTTCACTCTGACCAAAGATAAAGTTTTAATCCTATCATAATAAATGCTTTTGGCTCATCTCTGGAGCCTGTTTTGAAGGATAGCCATGCCCTCAATCTTAGATTTCAATAATATTTTAAGGTCTAGAAAATTCCGGCTGTAAGTTTTAAGCCACTAGAAAAATCAATAAATGAGTAGATAAATAAATAAAGTTAGCCTTTTTCCAGGCGAACCAGTATGTTGTTTTGATTTTCGGGGGGAATTGGAGTCTCCTTGATCAGAACACTTTCAAACATAGGTTTCAAGCCAGTCGAATAAAGTTCGAGTCTCCTCAGTCCAAGGCTTTGCGTTCTAAGCTGAATGGAGAGAAGTTTCTTGGCCCTTTTTTTAGCCCGTTCCCCCAACCAAGTTTATTCCACTTGAAGGTTTTCTTGGCCCTAGAACTTGCAGGTTTATATTAAAAAAAATTCGCAAGAATAATTATTTTGTCTTTTCTAGGCAATATTTTTGGGCAAGCTTTTTTTTCTTGTGTAATAGGATCCCCTTAGCACAAAAACTTGAGCACTCTTATCCCTTTCCCTAAATATAACATTGAAAGTCCCCTCAGCATACGTCAACTTTGTTACTTTCTTTGCATTGGGGTCTCTTAACTTAAAGAATTTCGAGTATAAGGTTCAAGCCAATAAAAAAAAGTTTTTTGTTCAATTCCCCACAGCCCTTGCTCCCAACCTAAATTTTTTGTTCATTATGGTCCCTTATTGCAAAGTAGCTCAGAAACATAAGTTTTAAGCTGCTCTGGAAAAAATTCACTTTTCCATGCCAACGAACGAATGTTTTTTTTCTCCTTTTAAATTTTTGCTCGTGTATTGCAATTGTAAGGGTCCAAGAATTTATGGTTCAGGCTGACTGGAAAATATTTACAGTCAGCCTGTAATATTTCCAGTCCAGAAATATTTCCAGTCCGGAAATGCCTGTTTTATTATACTTTAAGGTGTTCTTGGCCCAAGGACATACGGGTGTAAATTTAAGCTATTTAGAAATAAATATTTTGCCTTTTCTGGGCCTCATCTTTGGATAATTTTCTTCTTGCGCAATGGGATCTCCTCGCCCCAAAACCTTGAGCCTAAAGTTTCAGGCCGTTCGAATACAAATTTTTCGGCTCCTTTTAAAGCCTCAATTTTGAAAGATGCGTGCCCCAACCTGTTTTTTCTCAGATCAGTGAATTACAGGTGTAGATTTTCAGATTTAGGCTAATGCACCCCATCCTACACGTAAATTTGGTAAAGGCTAATGCATTACAACAGTAAATCAGTGAAAAATAAATTTAACACAGCACAAAAAGGCAGGCACGTTCCCAATTAGGGAGAGGATTCCAAAGCTCAGTCCCATAGAATCCTGAATTTTTCTGTTTTTGTTGGCATTTTTATTTAGATTATTTAGATTTTTATTTAGATAAGAATAAAAATATTGTTTATTATTTTCCCCTTTGAAAAATATCATGTGTACTTGCCTGCTCGAAACATTTATTAAAAAAAATCCTGATTCCTCAAGGGTTTCTAAAAATAAATCGCATGGAAACTATAGTTTGTATATTCGATATTTAATCACTGTATGTACTATACATATACCGGTCATTGTACCATGGATCCTAGCCATAACACTTTGAGATGTTTTCATTAATTTTATCATCTCGGTGTTTGGATGCTTCTTGCCCTGAAGATCTTGCAATCAAAACAAGGAGAAGACCTTGAATAACTTTAAAGATCTTAAATTTGCTGCTATATTGCGTTTTTGCCAGTTTAAAGGCCTAAGGGCAAGCTTGATATCCCTAAAAACAAGTTCTTAATAATTTTTACGTGCACTGAAGGGTTTTAAAAGGGAATTGACAATTTCCCTCGCACTTTCACATATTTAGAAGATATTTGTTTTCAAATATTGTATTAATTGATACTAAGATTGCAAAATTACATGGTAATGATTTCAAGAAAATTGACGTTGACACAAATTGATCACAGAGATAGGAAAACAACTTCACTACATTTTCTATTGTTACGCTATAGTAATAGTAGGAGTGGTAGTAGTAGCAGTAATAGTAGTAGCAATAGTAATAGTACCACTGTGTGGTAATAGTAGTAGTACCAACATGTAGCAGTACTATGAGTATATCGTCTTTTGTTTAGTTCAATATCCCTCTCAACATACCCTCAAAGTTTCAAATTAACACCCTTAATCGTTCCTAATATATTGCTGATATATCCTTTTGGCAACCTATAATATACCTGTATATACGTTATGTGCCTTGACTCTGTTCAACCTTCCATTCTATGTTGCTTGAAATTTTCATCTTAATACACGAAGCCTTTTTGGAGACTTATGATCAAACACACCGCCTTTTCCAATAATTAGATAGAAAAAAAACAAGTTTTTTAAATGAAAGTAAGAAGCAACATTAAAACTTAAAACGAACAGAAATTGCTCCGTATATGAAAGGGGCTTTTCCTCCTCAACACCCCGCTCTTTACGCTAAAGTTTGACTCTTTCTCTTAACTCTACTTTTTAAAACAGTAAGAACTTTAACGTAAAGAGCGGGGCGTTGAGGAGGGAAAGCCCCTTTCATATACGGAGTAATTTCTTTTCGTTTTAAGTTTTAATGTTGATCCTTACTTTCATTTAAAAAAACTTGTTTTTTCTATTTAATTTCTGGCCGTTTTTGAATTAATGCATGTTTTGATCTTGGCTCTCTGCACATAAATAATTAAAATAAAATTTGCATGTTAATTAATTTTAATTATCGGAAGACTTTGAGAAAAAAGGAGTGAAGGAGGAGGCCTAGTTTCCCTCCAATTTTTTGATTACTTGAAAAGGCAAGTAGAACTTTTAATTTTTTATAAACGTTTTCATTGGTAAAAATTATGCGTAACTTACGAATTAACTTACGTAACGAAATTCTATATTCGTATATTTTTATTCCGTATATGAGGGGGTTCAACCCCTCGTCGATACCTCGCTCTTTACACTAAAGCTTAAATGACCCAATTCCTTAAGAATGACCTCTGAATCAAAAAGGCCGTAGATTAAATAGTTGAAATTACTAAAAATAATTTAGCGTAAAGAGTGAGGTATAACGTGGAGGTAAACCCCTCATATGCGTAATAATTTTTGTTCGTTTTAAGTTTTAATGCTGCTCCTTACTTTCACTAGAAAAAACTTTTCATGTTTATTTTTTCATTGTTTTTTTCAAACAGTGCTTGAAAGTCCCACGCCCCCTTCATTGAAATTCTCTTCCCCCATGAAAAGTTCCTCCATGGAAATATCCTCCCACTTAACCCCCCCCCTCAACTCTCACCCCTAAACCAAACAAATCCCCCTGAAAACGTCTGTGCACTTCCCAGTAACCATTACTATATGTAAACACAGATCAAAGTTTGTAACTTGCAGCCCCTCCCACGGGGACTGCGGGGGAGTAAGTCGTCCCTAAAGACATAGTTATTAGGTTTTTCGACTGTGATGAATAAAATGGGTATCTCAGAATTTTGATCCAGTGACTTTTGGGAAAAAATGAGCGTGGGAGGAGGCCTAGGTGCCCTCCAATTTTTTTGGTCACTTAAAAAGGGGCACTAGAACTTTTTATTTCTGTTAGAATGAGCCCTCTCACGACATTATAGGACCACTCAGTCGATACGATCACCCTTGGGGAAAAGAAAATAAACACGCATCCGTGATCTGTCTTCTGGCAAAAAATGCAAAGTTCCACATTTTTGTAGACAGGAGCTTGAAACTTCTGTAATAAGGTTTTCTGATACGCTGAATCTGATGGTGTGATTTTCGTTAAGATTGTATGACTTTTAGGGAGTGTTTCCCCTTATTTTCTAAAATGAGGCAAATTTTCTCTGGCTCGTAACTTTCGATGTGTGTAACTGATCTTGATGAGACTTATATATTTAAAATCAGCATTAAAATGCGATTCTTTTGGTGTAACTGTTGGTATCAAAAATCCATTTTTTAGAGTTTCGGTTACTAATGAGTCGGGTCGCTCCTTACTACAGTTCTTTACCACGAACTGTTTGACAAGCCCTATATGTGTAATCAATACGCAACTTGTATAACACATAGCCCTAGCCCTGAGCGTTGTGGGGAAGGGTAAAATCATCTGTAGAAACACATTATTTGAACTTTCGACTATTCTGAACTAAATGACTATCTCAAAATTTTTATCAAATCTTTTTTTGGGGGGAGGGCAGCTTAAATGAGCTTGGGAAGGGGCCTGGCTGTCTTCCAACGACTTTTGACTTTTAAACACTAAAAATATATAAACTAAACAGAAGTAGCATGAAACCAAACCGAAAAATTGAAAATTCGACATTGTGATAACAAGTGTTTAAGACCCGAGCCCATTTACGAGAGGCCCAAGCTGCCGCAAATGGGCTCGGGTAGCTTGGCCCAAGGCGCAAGCTGCCGACTATATTGAGAAAAGCAAGAGAATGTGTAAAAAATATGGCTTTACTGCTAGTTTTCTATGTATCAATCCATGGATTTTATAATTTTGTCTAGGCCCCTGCGTCTGAAATGATACTGCCTCTCCCGAAACAAGTTCCTGTGAGCTTATCTATGTCAAAGGTACCCTTTTTTTAGAGCTTACGTGATGCCCGTCAGAAAACAATACTGGAAATAGCAACGGGTTACAAGGAGTCATGCATCATCTTATTTCATGAACATCTTATGGAATGACGCAGCCTTTAGATGTAGACAGCGGAGTAAGGCAAGGGTTGAGATGATCCTTCAATCTCCCATGACTGTGATGGGGTCCGTGTGAACCACTGCGCAACGTACAATCAGATTAGGCTCTGACAGTAACTGGAAGAGGATGGGAAGACAAGGGCTGTGTAAACTTGCAACAGAAAATAACAGTTCCAAAGCACTCTTTCAGATAACTAATCGTTATGAAAGATTTAGTTGCCGATAATGGCCCTCGGTAAAAAAAAAAATTGCATCCCCCTGCCTATTATTTTTTATAACAATATCATTTTAATCGACAGTGGTAGGTCATAAGTGGCTTTGGATATTGGAAGTACATAACTGCACATAAAAATCTATTTGCCGTCTTCCGCGGCTGTGTTGAGCGAAAATGAAACTTGGAAGAAAACAAACTTTAATAAACTGTCTTGATATTTTACATTATCCGTGGAGGGTATTTGTTAATTAAACGAAACACATTCAAGATTTACGCTTAGGTTAGATCTCAGAAAACTGGTTTCATAGCCACAAAGACAAGTGATGGGTGATAGAATGCATTATTAAAATCTTGGCTAAATATTCCCACATTTGGGGGGGGGGATAAAGTATTTGGACAGCGTGAAGTTGGAAAACAATCCTTACTTCACAATATGCAGAATAATTGCAGTTAGCACATCTTGCATTTAGACACAATATATTTAAACCTAACAAACACTAATACTTAAACCTAACCTATGCGCAATTCTTGAATATGTGTTTTTTTTTTAATTAATAAGTACGCCGTAAAGAATTCTAAAAAACTAGTGTTTGACTGGAAACTGAGCTTGCTTGAATTTTCTAAAGATTATAATTGTAAACTAAAAGTTATCGATATCATGGTCACTGAAAGACTATCGAAAGGCATACAAATTAGTTTTTTAGTTTCTATAGGCTACTCATGGAATTCCCTTATCCTAAAGAATCGTTCTGTTTTCTGGGGTCGGTTTTTGTTTTCAATAAAGTGCTAGTTTTTGGAATTCTACTGATATTGGAAAATAATACGAGTTACTTAGTTTAGGCTAGTATTATATATGGATCTTAACTAATGTGTGTGGTAATAATTTTGTTCGATTGAAGCGTCAATTTCACTCTTTATTTCCGTAAGAAAACTTAAAAAAATAATTTCAAGGCAGAATCCATCAACAGAAGCTATCTTATTATAGAAAACATTTTGATTTTAAGTTAAGTATAGTTAAGAACAAGTGTTTTGTTTTCAAATCCATCAATAGAATCGCAGCCATAATTCCATTTCGTGGCAGAGGAGGGTAATGCCTATAAGGTTATCTTTATAAAATTAGTGGCAGAATACGGGTACGCAGGACATGACTCTTTCCTTCTCAAGGACTGGTCAAACGAATCACAAATAACATTTTAAAAATTCGGGTCTAAAAATGAATTTTTAAAAATTAAATTGATGCGCCTAAATTATTCCCATCGAAAAACTTTCGAATCCGAATATATAAGAATTCATTATTTTTAATTTACTTGTCAGAATTTGTTGACATGAAAAATCCTATAATTCTAAGGGGAAGCACCGACGAAATGATGTGCAGTCTTTCTAGAATTAAATGAAAAAAACAAGTTTTTTCGACTTAAAGTAAGGAGCGACATTAAACTTAAACGAACAGAAATTACTCCGTATATGAAAGGGGCTTAACGAGTTTAACTCTTTCTCGAAACTCTGCTTTTTAAAACAATAAAAAAAAAACTTTAGCGTAAAGAACGGGGCGTTGAGGAAGAAACAACCCTTTTCATATACGGAGTAATTTCTGTTCGTTTTAGGTCTTAATGTCGCTCCTTACTTTCAGTCGAAAAAACTTTCTTTTTTTATTTAATTTTTTAACGTTTTTGAATTAATGCATGTTTTGATTTTGGCTTTCTGCAGATGAATAACATAAAAAAATTGGCATATTAATTATTTTTGAAAAAAAGGGGGATGAGGCCTAGTTGCCCTCTAATTATTTGGCTACTTAAAAAGGCAACTAGAACTTTTAGTTTCTTAAGAACGTTTTTATTAGTAATGTCTATGCGTAACTTACGAATTAACCTACGTAAGGAACTTCTATGTTCGTATATTTTTTTATTAAATATATGAGGGGATTCACCCCCTCGTCAATACCTCACTCTTTACACTAAAGCTTAAATTTTGTCCCAATGCTTTAAGAACAACCAATGAATCACAAAGGCCGTAGAATAAATACTTTAGCGTAAAGAGTGAGGTAATTAGGAGGAGATAAATCTCCCCATATGCGTAATAATTTCTGTTCATCTTAAGTTTTAATGCTACTCCTTACTTTCATTTGAAAAAACTTCATATTTATCTTTTCATTGTTTTTTTTTATAGCGTTAAAAAATCCTACACCTCCTCCATAGAAATTATCTTCCCCCCATGATAAACTTTTCATGGAAAGACCCTTCCAAATAACCCCATTCCTCGCCCTCCCCAACCAAAACAATCCCCCAGAAAATGTCTGTATACTTCCCAATAGCCATTACTATATGTTAGCTATGATCAAATTTGTAAATTGCAGCCCCTCCCCCGGGGACTGTGGGGAGTAAGCCGTCCTGAAAGACATAGTTATTAGGTTTTTCGACTATGCTGAACAAAATGCCTATCTTAAAATTTTGATCCAGTGACTTTTGGGAAACAATAAGCGTGGGAGGGGCCTAGGTGCCTTACAATTTTTTGGTCACTTAAAAAGGGTAATTTCCGTTATAATGAGCCCTCTCGCGACATTCTAACACCACTGGGTCGATACGATCACCCCTAAAAAAACAAAAAAGAAACAAAAACAAATAAACCCGCACCTCTGGCAAAAAAAACATTCCACATTTTTGTAGATAGGGCACCTAGATTCTACAGTGGGGTTCTCTGATACGCAGAATGCGATGATGTGATTTTCGTTAAGATTCTATGACTTTTAAGGGGTGTTCCCCTATTTTCCAAAATAAGGCAAATGTTCACAGGCTCGTAAATTTTGGTGGCTAAGACTAAATTTGATGAAACTTATATATTTGAAATCAGCACAAAAATTTGATTCTCTTGATGTATCTAGTAGTATCAAAATTCAGTTTTTAGAGCTTCGATTCCTATTGAGTCTGGTCGCTCCTTACTACATTTCGTTACCACGAACTGTTTCATTACACCAGGAACTTCAACATACCAACAAGAATACAAAATAACATATTTTCCTTAAAAGGATGGTCATGGCTGATTTTTGCCTAGGGTGGTCAGTAAAAAAGGGGGGTTGCGTCGTAGCAAAGAGCTGATCTCGGTCAATATTTCGTAAAACATCAATTTCTTCTCAACTCAGTGACAATTCTGAGATAGCCAATCACGCAGTTTAGAACTATAATGCATTCGTTCCTAAAAATATTCGTAGTCCGTAGAATAAGAAGGTTTTTCTGTCTTTTGGTTTTGTTTTTTTAGTAGTCGTTGAGTAGGAGATGACTGATTCAAATCAAAACTGAAACTTTTAGTCCCATTTCAAATAATAAAAGATACCCTGGGACAAAATTGTTATTTGTGTCAGTTTAACCACAGTTTCATAGACTATTATTCCGCGTGGTGGCACATTCGTACTGAAGCATAAGCAGCCCATAAAGAATAGACACTTATTATGGATGATTATTTGTAAGCTTCATTTGGCTCGATTGATTCATTTAAGGCCTCAGTAACTTTCAGTGGATCTTTCTTCATGTGGTAGCGGATTTGAGTGCATAAAGCTAACACATGTGAACTTTCATGCCCAAGTTTTCTAACTTCCTATGAGAGGTTTTTCATACAAAAATGGAGAGACAGGAACTTAAACACCAAGCTCCCTTTATTCAGAGAAATATCTACGATCTAAGCATCCAGTATTGACACTGAGGGGCTAATATTTCCCCTTTTACTGAGGAAATACATTGAGTGGAAAACAAAACGTTGAATCCATACGCTTAACTGCACAGCGGTGAGAGGGGTGGAGATATTTTACAAGAACAAAATGTGTCCACCTTACATGTCCTTGAAAATATGAAGATCGTAACCTAAAAGTTAATTCTTGATCAATAGTTCAAGATATAAACTTTTTTTCAGGTTTGATTATCGTTCCAAAGCTTTTTATGTTAAATTCAAGCTTTCAACTTGTTATTTAAATATTAGCTAGAAGTCTAGTTATAATCTAAAGATTAGAAGTTGATGGGATGATCCCCCCCTCCACCTTCGTAATGGGGATAAGTCGGAATATGATACTAAAAAAGAACTGAAATTGAATTAAAAAAAGTGCTTTCAAATAAAAATAAACAGCGACGTAAAAACTTAAAACAAGTATTTCTTTTACATGACAAAGTCAGCCGCTCCTGACTCAGCCGCTCTATGCACAAAAGTTTAAACATTTTGCAGATATTAATTACGCTATCAATTAATAATAAGTTGAGCTTTAGTTTAAAGAGTGGGTGATTTAGGCGACGGCTAACCACAAATGTATAGTACACAGTGGGTGTTCTTTTCAAGTTTTAATGTCGCTCTTTGCTTTTATTTGAAAAGCTAATCAAACTGAATTAGGTTTTCTTGAGTTTTTCGGGGGGGGGGGGGGTATAACCTGGCATCCTCACATATGGAACCGTGTTTGGGGCCCAGCCACCATTCTGCCTTTTTAGGCTTCGGTTACCCTTAGCCTAAAGTAAAACTTCTTCCTGAGGACAAATTAGCTAAGGGGAAAAACTTGCACATTAAATAAACGCTTTTTGAAATTATAAGGAGGAGATGGAGAATCGTGTGAATTTTGAGATTATTGGGACTTGCTCCATATGCCTCTTTGCTACTTGCCTAAATTAGGTACCATTGAAGTGTTTGGTTAGGAAATAAATTTTTAAACGTATGCATGAAATATGGAAAATCGTCAAAAATCGTACATGATAAGTCGTCAAAAATGTCGAAATTGAGCGGGAGAACTATGGGCCTGAAGGCTCACACTCTGTGCCCACCTGGAGATAATATAATTGCAAATATAACATGATTATAATTTAATTATGAAACTACCCTCTACGAGCACGTATGCGGAGAGGGATGGAGCCTCTTACAGCCCACTTCCAAAAATAAAATTCAACTTCAAGACTTCTAAATTTTCCATAATTCTTTGTTACTGTGTTACAATTCCCATGCCTTTTCTGTTCTTTTCTTGCTGTCTCCACAGATTCAGATTCAAAAATTTATTCAAAAATTCATATTCATCAAAATCTCCACAAGTGTGACTACCCGTGGTACTTTCCTGTATTAGTTAGTTACTGTTGAAGTCGCTTTGTGTTTTCTTTATTTTTTGTTGCTATATAGGTCACCTTTGTATCATGAATTAAGGAAGTTATACAATTTCTTACGGGTGGGGTGGATTTCAGGGAGACCCAAATCTTAAGAGAACATAGTCTGGAAAAAAACGCAAAACATAGTGAATTACATGGGAGATTTTAGAAAATCTCAGAACGCAGGTATAAACCTGGAGATACTGGTTAAAATCGTAACAGCCTGAATAGATGAATTCGGTATTGAACCAGGGAGAGTTTTGGGTCCTTTACCCTTCTCTTTTAGAATTTTTAGATTTTCATTATTTTTCTTAATCATAAAATTCCTTGTTTTTTCTGCCTTGACAAACTTGGTCTCCATTCCCCTGAAATAATTTCCTGGGCAACTCCCTAACCTACAATGCATGGGGGAACTTCAAGCTTCACATCATGAGTAATGTGCTCCTGAATAGATTATAAAATTTAAACAATGAACAATGTGTAGCCTATATATACCACCCTTGGGTATTTCAGTTATCATTATAGCTTCCATTACACAAGACAATTCTTTCAAATAGAACACTGATATAATTACCATGGCTTAACTGAAATTTTAATGAAGTCTGATGTTAGCATGCCGCCAGACAGCAATTTCGGCTAACATCGTTTATGTAATGATAGACTATAAGTAGTATTATGGTTTATGTTTCTCCTTTCACGTTTTACCATTACCTTTTTACCATTTTCATTACCTTTGATGCTTGATTTTACAAATGTATAAAAAAAAGAAACAAGTTACTACAAGGGAGTTAGGTCTCAGTTTCACAAATGTAAACGAAAAACAAAATACTGGGCCTAGTCCGGTGGGTGAGGATGAGCTCTTTGGAGGGAGGAGGTGGGGTCGAAGGAGCTTGTAAAACACTCGAAAAAGAAGAGAAATTATAAAGAAGTTACGGAAAACCAAGGAAGAAACCGTACAATTTTAAGAAATAAGGTGGGAATAGATTTTCAGCCAGTCATGTATGCGGGATTATAGCTTCAAGGTCAGGGGATGGGGGTGTTACTTTAGAGAACGAAACAAGTGGATTATACAGAAATCCATAAAAATACAGGGAATATCTCAGTATTCAGGATGAGCTTCATCTAAAAAAATAACAATAGCCCCATTTCAAACAGAGACAAAGAAAGTCAATATCCTAGTATATTCGTTAAAGATAACACTGAGACCAATCATAGGGCATTCAACCGCCTCATTTTTGACTTTAGCACGCTCTTAGTCTTGCGAAGAATCGTATCAAAGTTTTACGATTCACTTTCATTGAAATGGTCCATAGATACAATGACTGTACCTAGATATATAGGAGGCATATACCCCCCCCCCCAATGCATTATTATTTTTCTCCAAAGGGCTACTTCATATGGAAGGGGGCTATATAAGCTTCGGAAGGGGCTCAATCCACTAAAAATTGAAAGTTCTAATCAAACAGTTCGTGATAACGAACTGTAGTAAGGAGTGACCCGGCTCAATAGTAACCGGAAATCTAAAAAATGGATACCAATAGCTACATCAAAATAATCGCATTTTAATGCTGATTTTAAATATATAAGTTTCATCAAGATTAGTCTTACCCATTAAAAGTTACGAGCCTGAGAAAATTTGCCTCCTTTTATGAAGTAGGGGAAAATACCCCCTAAAAGTCATACGATCTTAACGAAGATCACACCATCAGATTCAGCGAATCAGAGGACCCTATTATAGAATTTTCAAGTCCGTATCTACAAAAATGTGGAATTTCGCATTTATTGCCAGAAGACAAATCACGGATGGGTGTTCATTTGTTTTTTTTTGTTTTTTTGTTTTTTTTCCCAGGGGTGATCGTATCGACTCAGTGGTCCTAGAATGTCGAGAAAGGGCTCATTCTAACGTAAATTAAAAGTTCTAGTGCTCTTCTTAAGTGACCAAAAAAATGGGAGGGCACCTAGGCCCCCTCCCACGCTCATTTTTCCCCAGAGTCACCGGATCAAAATTCTAAGATAGCCATTTTATTCACCATAGTCGAGAAACCTAATAACTATGTCTTTGGGAACGACTTACTCCCCCGCAGTCCCCGTGGGAGGGGCTGCAAGTTACAAACTTTGACCTGTCAAACAGTTCGTGGTAAAGAACTGTAGTAAGGAGCGACCCGGCTCAATAGTAAACGAAACTCTAAAATCGGAAATTCGATGCTAAAAGATACATCAAAAGAATTGGATTTTCATGCTGATTTTAAATATATAAGTTTCATCAAATTTAGTCTTTGTCATCACAAGTTAAGAGCCTGAAAGAATTTACCTTATTTTGGAAAATGGGGGGAAAGACCCCCTAAAAGTCATAAAATCTTAACGAAAATCACACCATCATATTCAGTATATCAGAGCACCCTATGGCAAAATTTCAATCTCCTATCTACAAAAATATGGAATTTTGTATTTTTTGCCAGAAGACAGATCACGGGTGCGTGTTTATTTGTTTTTTTTTCTTTTTTCCAGGGTCATCGTATCGACCAAGTGGTCCTAGAATGTCACAAGAGGGCTCATTCTAATGAAAATGAAAAGTTCTAATGCCCTTTTTAAGTGACCAAAAAATTGGAGGGCACCTAGGCCCCCTCCCACGGTCATTTTTTCCCAGAGTCAACGGATCAAAATTTTGAGATAGTCATTTTGTTCCGCATAGTCGACAACCATATTAGCTATGTATCTGGGGATGAATTACTCCCCACAGTCCCTGGGGGAGGGGCTGCAAGTTACAAACTTTGACCAGTGTTTACATACTGTAATGGTTATTGGGAAGTGTACAGACGTTTTCAGGGGGGTTCTTAGGGTTCGGGGGGTTGGGTTGAGGGTAGGGGCTATGTGGGAGGATCTTTCCTTGGTGGAATATGTCGTGGGGGAAGAGAAACTCAGTTTTAAGGGCGCAGGATTTTCTAGCATTACTATAAAAAAAAAACAATGAAAAAATAAACACGAAAAAGTTTTTTCAATTGGAAGTAAGGAGTAGCATTAAAACTTAAAATGACAGAGATTATTAAGCATATGAGGGGTTCTAAAAATACTTTAGCATAAAGAGCGAGGTATTTAGGAGGAGATAAATACATCGCTCTTTATGCTAAAGTATTTTTAGTAATTTCAACTACTTATTCTACGGCCTTTCTGATTCAGTCATTCTTAAAGAATTGGGACAAAACTTAAGATTTAGTATAAAGAGCGAGGTATTAACGAGGGGACAAACCCCCTCATATACATAATAAAAATATAAGAATATAAAAGTTTGTTGCGTAAGTTAATTCTTAAGTTACTTATATTTTTTACTAATAAAGACGTTCGTTAAAAATTAAAAGTTCTAGTTGCCTTTTTAAGTAACCGAAAAATTGGAGGGCAACTACGCCTCCTTCCTCACCCCTTATTTTTCAAAATCGTCTGATCAAAATTAAGAGAAAGCCATTTAGCCAAAAAACGAATTATAATCCAAATTTCATTTTAATAATTTATGTACGGAGAGCCAAAATCAAACATGCATTGATTCAAAAACGTTCAGAAATTAAATAAAAAAAACGTGTTTTTTTAAACTGAAAGTAAGGAGCGACATTAAAACTTAAAACGAACAGAAATTACTCCGTATATGAAATGGGTTTTCCCCTCCGCAATCCCTCGCTCTTTACGCTAAAGTTTGACTCTTTGCCACAATTCTAATTTTTAAAACAATTAAAAACTTTAGCGTAAAGAGCGAGGGATTGCGGAGGGGAAAACCCATTTTATATACGGAGTAATTTCTGTTCGTTTTAAGTTTTAATGTCACTCCTTACTTTCAGTTAAAAAAAACTAGTTTTTTTTTAATTTAATACCCTTAAGAGTCAAAAGTGATCTGAGGACAATCAGCTCCTTTCCCAAGCTTTGCCCCCCCCAAAGACAACTGATCGACATTTTTGAGATCCCTATTCTTTATTTTCCCCATATGTAGAACCTGTTGCAGGGCACCATAAGGCCAACTATATTTTCTGGTGTACCTCAACGAGGCTTTTGCGCGGTAATGTTCTTTGGAAGATGCATTTCTTGCTGCTAGGGTCAGGGATATTAGCACCACTTATGACCCCCTTTACCCATTTATCCATCTTTTTCTTGACATCGTATTCGAAACCTTGTCCAGTTCTCTTCTAGTATCATAGAGAAAAAATTTGGACAAAAAATCATACGGGCTCAAGAGTTTGTTGTCCACTGCTACTAAACACATTGTATATCGTCTGCCAATCTTTTGCCGCGTCTGCTTTTCACCTTAATTGGGATAAAATTTGCATCCTCAGCAATACTTGTCTTTTTCCCAGCCAACTGACTAGGTTTTTTCTTATTCCTTGTCTTTTTTCTTTGCTTTTGAGTACCTTTGCTACCAGTACTGAAAACAACATTAGAAATAATCCCCTCATTCTCAGACATTGTCATTTAAACAATGAGTGTGTTCTCCGATACTGTATTTTGAGAGATAATTTTTCTATATTTTTTTGTCCCATTTCTATAGAAGTCTTTCACGTTGGTGTCCAGACGCTTAGATTATCCATTCATTCTATATTTCAAATTTACAACACCGTGATGGTATCAAAGAGAAACGAAAATACTTCAATTCACCAAATGCAACAGGCAACAAGTGCGTAACCTTCACTTTTACTTTTAACCTTCCCTTTGTCGCCTCTGATTGGCCAACGGATATCGACGTTTAGTAGAAATCTCGATCTCGACAAAGTTGGCAAAGTGAGCCAGTTGATCTCCCGTTGCGTTACGGTACGTCGATATTGAACTCTGCCTTAGTTCAATTATTTTACACAAAATTGTAGAGGGGAAAGATGTTCTTCCTTCCCCTTTTCGCACTGCCATCCTTCCCGAATTAAGTCTCTGAATCCGTGCTTGTGTTGAGGGCTATGTTGAGCTAAATCAACAGACACTATGTGCATCCAGGTTATCAAAAAGGCGTATCTGTCTTTGGAACGGGTTGCGTTATTCACTTGAAACTTTCAGAACCGTTATGACTGCAACTGCTATTGTGACTGAAACTGCGACCACTTGTGACCGCTACTACTATTACTTGCTACAGACACTAGTATTACTTGCGACGGCGACAACTTGCAGCTCTGACTACTTTTGAGTTCAACTACGACTGCTTGTGACAGCGGCAACTTTCCACTCTAACTACAACTGTGCCCGTGACTGTAACTGGAACTGCTTGCAACTGCGACTACTTTTATTTGCTACTTTTTTCAGGGAAAGTCAAACTTCAGGAAATGTTGAGGGAGATCTTGAATGAAATCAAAAGATGCTGTGTTCATCCAGGCTAGCAAAAGGGAGAGTATTCCATATCTTAGGAGTGGTTAAGGGTGTTAACTTGTAGCTGTCAGGGCCACCACTGCTACTACTACTGCTACAGCAGCTGCAACTATGACTGGTAGTGACTACAACTGTGACTGACTGTGACTACTTGCAACTACGACTACTTGCAGCTGCAACTGCTTCTACAAATAAATACTTTCAGGAAATATTAAGGAGAACGTTGAACAAAACCAAAACACACTGTGTGTATGCTGACTGTCAATAGGATATTAAGTTGAATCACTAGCAATATCTCAGAACTGCTGTGGATATTAAGGTAATCTACAAGGTGGAATGGGAATTTCCTAGCATTATTTGAAAACTGTCACAGATTAAATAAAAATAAACTAGAAGTAAGGAATTACGTTAAAACTTAAAACGAACAGAAATTATTCTGTATATGAATGGGGGAGGGGCTTCCCCCAGTTAAAAATAAAATAGATTATGGCAGTGTTTATTCTACATTAAATTTCAATAGAAAACGAACAATGATTAGTTAAAAAAGACTAAGTTTTCCTAAGGGAAGTAAAGTGTGAAGTTGAAACTTAAAACGAACAAAAATTAATGCTTCACAGTCTATCTAACATATATCGACAAAATTAGTGTAAATAAGCCGACTGATAATATTCACCTATGTTTGTATGATTATAGAAAACTAGCTTTTTCCTGAAAATACCCTTAAGGCTAGTATAAAAGAACAAGAATATTGTTTTATGAGTCAAAACTGAGTACATAGCCTGACAACAATGCACTAATCTATTATGCTTTTCATAGTCTTAGACCAGCTCTGATATCAGTAATTTCCCATGTACAATTAAAATTATCTTGAAAGTTAAGCATAAAAATAAATATTATTTTAATAGCCACAAATTCATTGAACAGCAAACACAAAAAATGGACTGATTTGTCAGGTAACATTTTGGACTCAACAGCTATAACACCAATAGTGAGTAATATACGACCTTAAATTGTAAAAAACAAGCTTTAGTGTTTCTCGAAATGAAGAACAAATAAACCATAATTTGAACTCAGGAAATCTGGTTATTTCTCTCTATATAACGGAATATGTCAACTTATGATACAAATTCTGAAGCTAGTCTAGCAAACCTAGCTAGAAGCTAGGTTTGCTTCTACTGTACCAAGACTTCTAAATTGTTTCATGTTTTCAGTAAAGTACTAGTTTTCTGTAATAATATAAATATAGAGAAATATCATCAGTTGGTTTATTTACGCTAGTTTCATGGAGATACGTTAGATAGAATGTGAAGCAATAATTTGTGTCCGTTTTTAGTTTCAACTTTGCTCTTTACTTCCCTTAGAAAATTTAATTTTTTTAAATATTCAAATTAGAGCAAGGACATGTCAAGGGGTCAGGCATGAATCGACCCTGGCCCTTCACCCTACCTTCGAGAAAATTGTCAGTACTAGATGGTGTAAGACTGGTTTTAAGACATGTCTACGAAAAGAAAAAAAATCATCTAAAGCTCTTCCACTAACTGGAAAAATTTTGCTGGGTCCCCCCTTTAGACGCTTAAAACAAGCTCCAGCATTTAGCACTCCTGTCTTTGCAATCCAAATTTGACAGAGGATTCTAATTATTAAATAAAAGGAAGGATATTTCAACTTTCATGTAATTACACCCGTGGTTTCTTGGTTCAATACACTCTACAGGTTATCACCCCCTTCTTTGTATCCATCCTACTTTCCGGAAACATCCATCTGAAAGGTGCCCATCCAAAAAGTCACAGGAAAAAGTTTCTGGTCTTTTCGTTCCCCCTTTATTTATTTTTAGAGGATATTCAGCTTGAGTGGTCTCAATGAGAAAGTATTTAACTGATAATGGCCCCACCTACTTTCTTTCAGCACTAGGAATAGTATCCCGGCTAAACCAAAGAAAAGAAAATTATACCTGTCCAAGAAGGGATACGACACTGAACCTGTCCTACGATTTTCTTATTTTTTTAATTTTTTTTGACGATATTCCGCTACATCCTCCCCCTCTAAAATAAATTTCTTAATACAGGCTCGTTTTAGATAGCCGGATATCATGATTTTCTACCATTGATATATTTTGTGGTTATTTTATTTTTATTCGAATGTACTTTACCCTATGTACTTTACGCTATAAGGCTTTATAAAAATTATTTGGAGAAGTTCATAAAAGTAATAAAATAGGCCACCAGTGAAGAAGATGGAATAAATTTAGATCACAGGATGGTTGGCCCCTAACCCCCATTGTACTTCCTGGCTGAAGGGCCATGAAACAGAGATCAGCACCGCCGGTTTGGACCTTAAGGGTCTAGTGCCGTCTTACTTACTTTTTACTTACTTTTCAAATGAAAGGAAGGAGCAACATTAAAGCTTAAGACGAACAGAAATTATTCCGTTTGGGAGGAGAGCTGCCTCCTCATCAAAGCCTTACTCTTTACGCTAAAGTTTGACTTTTTATCACATTTCTTTAAGAAAGAATACTCAAACACATGGGCCGTTTAATTTGGATAAGACATATTTTTAAAGAGCTTTAAGACTTTAGAGTAAAGAGTGAGGGAATGAGGAGGGGGTAATCCCCTCGTATATGGAATAATTTCTGTTGGTTTACGTTTTATTGTTGTTCTTTACTTTCAGTTGAAAATTTTTTTTCTTTTTTTAAATATTTAATTGTCATAAGGAGCAGACAATACTGATTGTTTATGAAGTCTTAAGTTATTGGACTCTTATATCACCCATAACTCATCTTGCTTTATCCCTTCCTATTTTGGGAGCGGGATTCCTGTAACACTTAAAGCCAGAACCTAGCATTTCCGTAAAATTTTATTGGGAGAGGGGAATAGTGGACAAAACAAAATGTAAAAATCTTGTCATATGGAATCTATGGAAGAAATTGTGAGACATCAACGAAGAAGCCATAGTCCTTTTTATGTGCTCGCACACATATGAAATCGTATTTATATGCATAGTCTTCATTATTCATAGTTTCATGCATTTGAAACGTAAACCGTTATATACTTTAATAAAATACTCCCTTCCTGTATGAGTGTCAACCCCACCACACCTCGCCAAAGGAATTTCCTCCAGATACAACTCCCAGTAAGGCAAGTTTTACCTAAAACATATTTTATTCCGTAACTTCATACCACTCCTCTCCCCCCCATACACACAAATTTACACCAGTCAATATCAAAGTACTTTCTAGTTTTTATGATAGGCTACCAGTAGTCTAACCTCTTGGTTTCGTGCATTTATCACTGATACTAATTAGGAGGGTTATCAGAAGGGAAAGTGTCATTTGCCTCCTCTCTAGATTTTTTACCCTCCCGCCTAAGTTAAAATATTTTTTTTTTGTAATTTCATTGAAAAATAACCTTTTTGGTATATACCGGAAAAAAGAAAAACAAAATTGCCCCCAACCCTATATTTTGATAGATTCATCCCCCCTCCCTCGAAACTTTTATGAGCTGGCGCCACTTATATTTGTAATATGAAATTGCCATTTCAGAAATGATAAAAATCCTAAAGGTGCATATGCCTAAATTTATGTGGGATTTATGATACTAAGGGACTCAGATTAAAAAGAGTCACTCCAATTATATAAAAAGAAAGAGAGCAATGGAGAAATATAAAGAAACTTAAAATATTCTGTGGACACAAACCCAAGATCCACACCCAATATAGCACAGGTTAACACAAATATTCATAGAACATAATTATTTTCAATTATATTTATAGTGATCCTGCGGGTCCAAAATCTTCCAGAGGCCATATAAAATCCTACAGTTGCTGTTATTTTAACTGAATTTACCCATTTGAGCCTCCCCTCTCTCAAAATAAATTCCAATCAACGCACCTCATGAAAGTTAACGTGACTTGTAAAACATTTCGTGGTAACGAACTATAAGTAAGGAGCGATGGTGACTCATTAGTAGCCGAAACTCCAAAACAAGAGCTTTAATAACAATAGATACATAAAAAGAATCGAATTTTTGTGCTTATCCCAAAAGAAAGTTCATTAGCTTCAATATATACAGTTCAATATATACATATCATAATGTCACCCATCGAAAATTACGAGCTTGAGAAAATTTGCCTAATTTTCAAAAAGGGGGGAAAACACCCCTATAAAGTCTCACGGTCTTAATGAAAATAGCATCATCAGGTTCAGCATATCAGATAATCCTACTGTAGAGGTTCAATTTGATCAAAAATCAAAAGTTCTAGTGCCCTTTTTAAGTGACCAAAAAGAATGTAGGGCAACTAGCCTTCCATCCCCATTTTTCCTCAAAGCCATCCGATCAATGCAATCAAAGAAATCCGATCAAAGCAATCCGATCCCCAAAGCCAAAGACGGCAATTTTGTTCAGCATAGTTGAAAGGTAAACATAAACCCCCACAACTCTTGGGTGAAGGGTTGTAAATTACGAAATTTGCCCATTGTTTACGTGTAGTATTTGTTATTGGGAAAAATACAGACATTTTTGGAGGGATTTTCCCTAGGGAGAAGTTTCCGTGGAGAGAAAAGCCTTCCAGGGAGAATTTTTCAGGAGAAGTTCTACATTGGGGGTATTTGCCAGAATTCCTATGCGAAATCTTGTTCATTTGTCGTGCTTTGTCTTTGCCGACTCAATTTGACATGTGGGTATGTTCCGGGGAATTTTTCAGCGGGGTTGGAATTGTCGGGAGGATTTTTTCGCTGGGGGAGGGATTTTTAGCGGAAGAAATTCTGCAGGAGAAATTCTCCATGGGGGGATTCTACTTTGGATTCTAATTTTTCATTGGAAGTGGAGGGATCTCCGGGAGTAATTTTTGCACGGAGGGGGGATTTCTGGCTTTAATAGAAAAACGGTCAGAAACTAAAGTATTTTTCAAACGAAAATATGTTGAGGAGAATTTTTCAGGTGGAATGGTCCCCAAGAAATTTTCTGGGGGGAATTTTAAGCGACAACCGAATTGTATAGGGGATGTTTCTGGGAGGGTGGGGTCATTTTACATTAGAGGAAATTTACTTGTTGAAATTTCTTTTGAGGAAAGGAATTTTCCATAGAGGGTAGCCGGATTTCCCGGCATAATTTGAAAAGTAATGAAAAACTAAATAAAAAACAAGTTGTTCCACTGAACATAATTGGCAACAATAACACTACAGATATTATCCTGTATATGAAAGGGGTTGCCCCCTCCTCTATATATCACTCTTTACACTATTAAATCAACACAAGTTTTTTTTTCAACTCAAAGTAAGGAGCAACAATAAAACTTGAAAAGAACAGAAATTATTCAGTATGTGAGGGGGACTGCCCCCTCCTATATACCTCGCTCTTCACCTAAATTTTTTATTACTTTACAAAAAAACATCTTATAGTAATTAAACGGCCCTTGTGTTTCAAGAGTTGTTCTTAAAGACTCGGGACAAAAAGTCAAATTTAGCGTAAAGAGCAAGGTGGAGGGGGCCACCCTCCTAGACAACTTTTTAGAAGGGTGGGAGGGTGGCCCTTTACTTTCAGTTGAAAAAACTTGTCATTTTTGTGTAGTTTCTGATGATTTTTCAAATAATGCCAGGAAATCCGGCTCCCCTTCCGTGAAAAATTCCTCCCCCCAAAAGATCATCCATGGAGAGTTCTTCCACGCAAAATACACCCTGAAAAATTTTCTCAGGACAATTCAATCCTCGCTGAAAATTTCCCCTGGAAAATTTCTTGCATATGATTTGTTTTGAAAAATTCTCCTTAGCTACTTTAATTTAAAAAAAAAGGCTTCGATTTCTGAACGTTTTTCAAATTATGCCAGAAATCTCCCCTCCGTTGCAATTTCTCCAGGAATCCCCCCCCCCCCCCCTGCGGGAATTCACTCCTGAAAAAAAATCCCCCATGGAAAAGTTGTCCCACAGAAAATCTCCCCTCCTCACGAAAAAATCAACCAGACCATTCCAACCTGCAGAATTTTGGCAAATTCCGAAGTGTAAATTTTTCCCTGGAAAGTTTAGTCCAATAAAAAATACAATGCTTAAACTATATGCAAATTTCAAATTTTGCAGCTCTTCCCCCAGAGGCTCTGGGGGGTCACGTTATCCCCAAAGGCAAAGTTACTGGACTTTTCAACCAAGTTGAACAAGATAGCTATATCATAATTTTGATCCGACGACTTTATGGGAAAAGGGGCTTGAGACAGGGAATAGTTGCCCTCCAACTTTTCTAATCACTTAAAAAAGGCATCATAACTTTTAATTGTCGTTAGGATTAGCCCTCTCCCAGTTATCTAGGGTCAAAATTTCGTTTTTTAGTTTCGGTTACTATTGACCCGAGTTGCTCCTTGCTTACAACTCGTTACTGCGAACTGTTTGAAAGTTTGAATTTTTGTCCCAATTCTTTAAGAGCGACTTTTGAAAGACAAGGGCTGTTGAATTAAATAAGAAGCTCTTTTTTAAAGTTCTAAGAAACCTTAGCGTAAAGAGCGAGGTATTGAGGAGGGGACAACCCCGTCATGTACGGAGTAATTTCTATTCGTTTTAAATTTTTAATGTAGCTCCTTACAATCAGCTGAAAAAACTTTGTTTTTATTTAATAAATAGAAAGAACTAATATATTCTTTTATGGATTACATAAAAAAAACTTGTTTTTTTAACTGAAAGTAAGGAGCGACATTAAAACTTAAAACGAACAGAAATTACTCCGTATATGAAATGGATTGTCCCCTCCGCAATCCCTCGCTCTTTACGCTAAAGCTTTTAATTGTTTTAAAAAGAAAAATTGTGGCAAAGAGTCAAACTTTCATTTCCGTTACAATGAGCCCTCTTGCGACATTCTAGGACCACTTGGTCGATACGATGACCCCTGGAAAAAAAAAAAAAAAACAAATAAACACGCACCCGTGATTTGTCTTCTGGCAAAAAATATGAAATTCCACATTTTTGTAGATAGGAGCTTAAACATTTTGCTATAGGGTTCTCTGATACGCCGAATGCGATGGTTTCTTATTTTCTAAAATAAGGTAAACTTTTTCTGGCTCGTAACTTTTGATGACAAAGACTAAATTTGAAAAGACTTATATATTTAAAATCAGCATAAAAATCTGATTCTTTTGATGTATATTTTAGCATCAAAATTCCGTTTTTTAGAGTTCGTTTACTATTGAGCCGGGTCACTCCTTACTACAGTTCGTTACCACGAACTGTTTGAAAGAAATAGGGGTAGGATTGAGAAAACGTGTATTGCAAAGTGCAAAGAACAAAAGTAGGATGAGCATTGAAATTCCTTTTTCAGGAAATGCCGATTTTTACGCAAAACATACAAATACTCAAGATGCCTTGACGAAGCGATTTCGCAACGTTCAGTTACTAAACTTAGCGGCAACTCAAACACGACTCAAACACGACACAATGCAGTTTATGTTGTCCAAGGCCTGGTGGCAGAAACAAGTGACACATTCGCATATCTGAGGTTTGGATACATCTCTATAGAGGAATACGTACTGAGTCACAATGTTCGCTAATTGTTTAACCCCTCTCTCATCCCCTCCACCCTAATGGGCAGTCCTAGGCACGCGTCCGTATTTGATCTCCTGTATTTCATGTAAAATGTCTTATTCAATGCTTTTACAACCAGAATAGGTGTGCAAGCTTATCATGGTTGCAGCAGTAGCTGAAACATAGTAAAGAGTGAACCACGGCCCATAGTAACCAGAAGTTGAAAAACGTGTAAACGGTATAGTGAAAAAAATTGCCATCTGACACTGAATCAGGAATTCAGTGAATCAAGAATTCAGGAATGACGCTGTAACTATGTTTAGGGTAATCTTAAAAGTAAAAGTTTATTGCAAAAAGAAATTTATGATGATTTCGGAAAAGAGCGTGAAACCCCTTGAAAATGCTGTCTGACTGAAATAAATGTTCACCATTGGAATTAGCATGGTCAAAAACCTTTAGTAGGGTAATTACAGTCCTCCACTATGAACACGAACGAAAATTACTTTTTTTTTGCAGGGGTATCATTGATGTGTCTCCTGTTTTTTCTTCTTTTTTTTCACCAGGGCTAGTGAATGATCAGAACATCAGAGAGAGATGTTTAATGACTCATTGGAAAGGAAATTTAATTTTATATTGCGTTCTTAGGTGACCAAAAAGATTAAAAATAATAATTAAAAAATTAAAAGATAATAATTAATAATTAATATTAATAATTAATTAATAATTAATTAGTTAATAATTAATTAATTAATAATTAAATAATTAATAATGAAATAATTAATAATTAAAAGATTAAATTTTACGCAGGAGTGCACTTTACTTTGGATGAAATTTCCACGAAAGAGTTTTCTGTGAGGGGAAGGAATATATTTTATGTGGGGCAGCCAGATTTACTAGCATTATTTGAAAAAGAAAATTATTCCATATACGAAGGGTTGCCCCTCCTCAATACTTTTGTTACGCTAATGTTTGACTGTTTGTCCTATTTTTTAAGAGCGTCTACTAAATCACGAGGGCCGTTTAACTAGAATAGGGACCTTTTTTAAGAACTGTTAACAGCTTTAGCGTAAATAACAACGTATTGAGGAGGGGACAACCCTTCATATATAGAATAAATTGGGCGAAATGAATATGCAAATTTGTTCTAATTTTTCATGGACGGTGAGTCAAATTCGAACCAGCTTTAGTTAAAACATGTTACGATATTAAATTAAAAAAAATAAGTTTTTCTTTTAACTAAAAGTAAGGAGCGACATTAAAACTTAAAACGAACAGAATTTATTGTTTATATTAAAGGGGTTGTCCCCTCATCAACGCCTCACTTTTTCAGCTAAAGATTTTATTGTTTTAAAAAGGAGATGTTGTGACAACTTCAGTGTAAAGAGTGATGTATTGAGGAAGGGACAGCCCCTTTCACATACGGAATAATTTCTGTTCCTTTTAAGTTTTGATATAGCTCCTTACTTTCAGTTAAAAAAAACCTGTTTTTTTATTTAATCTTATCTGGGACATCTTGCAACCTAACCTAGCTTGCCAAAAAACGGGTATCTTAGAGTTAATATAAAGCTTTTATATGGTACGCAAAAGATAAAAAAAAAATCTCTCGGAGAACAATTAAAGGGCGACATCCCTCTGGTTAAAACTTTGTTGTCCTTGGTAAAATTTTCTAGCAAATTTTCGGAACTTCAACTAATAATTCAATCAGGTTATTTTATCTAAATTAACCCTATTTGAACGTTGGAAGGGTACAAGCCGCCTAATTAAAAGATTTTGTTTGTTTGTTATGGCCTGAGAGAAGAAGGTAAACAGCAATTACATCAGACTTGTCACACGAATATGAATGATATTGTAAGGTTAACAATCCTGTCACCTTGAACTATTCGGAACCATTAAAGTCTTAACTTTAATTCTATTGGTTGAATAATATATTATGTTTCGGAATATTAAGCTAACAAAACCAGGAGTCTGTTGCTCCATTATGTCTTAGTGTAGAATAAAATTTTACATGAAAGGTGATGCATAAACTGGCATATCCGTAGGATCCCAATGCGTAGGCGGGGGTATTTTGCGATTTTTTATGGTAGGCTGTACCACATCACCCTTTGACCAATAATTAATTTTAAAACAAATAATATTTTTCCGAGGGAAGTAAAGAGCGGAGTTGAAACTTAAAAAGAACAAAAATTATTATTTCCTGATCTATACCAGATATATCAATAAAACTAGTGCAAATAAATCAACTGGTGATATTTCCATATGTTTGTAGGATTACACAAAACTAGCACTTTACTGAAAACACAAACGCCAAGTATAAAACAAGACTGTTAATTTAGGCGTCAATAGTAAAAACGTAGCCTTAAAATCACAAACTAATCTATAACACTTTTCATAGTCTTGCAAAAGCTGTGATATCAGTAACTTCTGTATAGAATTAAAATTATGTTAAAAGCTTAGACATAAAAATAATATGTTTAAATTCATTAAACAGCATACAAAATAACGGATTGACTTAAAAGTTGACATCTTGTTATGACATAGTATTACTCGAAACGAAGAATATATCAACCGTAATATGAACTCTGGAAATCCAATTATTTCTCTTTAAAATACGGAGAATTTTAAGTTGTGATACAGGTTCTGAAACAAGTCTGTAGTCTTAATACTAATAAGATTCCTTCACTTCGGACTTATCTACAAAAAAAAAAAAAAATCCTGAAACGTCCTTTTCAGATCCAAAACGACAGTCAATCATTGAACTGAGCTCATTGTGCAGAAGTAACGCCAAATTAAATAAAAAAAACATAACACAAAAATATAAAAATGCTTTACTTTTATACTGTTTAAAAGTGTCCTTAAATGATTTACATTTAGCGTACCAAAACTCCTATATTCTTTTGTGTTTTCAGTAAAGCGCTAGTTTTCTGTAACCCTACAAACATAGGGAAATATCACCAGTTTATTTATTCGCACTAGTTTTATTGATATATGTTAGATAGGCCGGGAAGTGATAATTTTTGTTTGTTTTGAGTTTCAACTTCACTCTTTACTTCCCTCAGAAAAACTTTGTTTTTTAAAATTAATCTTTACTCATTTTGATTTAATTTAATTTAGAAACAACACTGCCATGATCTTTTTTACGTATACGGAATAATTTCTGTTCATTTTAAGTTTTAATGTTGCTCCTTAGTTTCAGTTGAAAACTTATTCTTTTACATAGTTTCTAATCACCTCCAATCTAGGAGAGATAAGACAACTCAACCCGTAGCTGAACGAAGAAACCTTGCTAGAGTTGAAGGAAAAAATAAGCTTAGAGTGGAAAGAAAAATTAAAAGTGGTGTTGTTATTAAAGTTAATAGCACTTAAGCAAATAGTTCCATGTGAGTAGCATCGACAAAAAAGGTTAACTAAGCGGACAGGTTTGCATATCGACATGCTTGTTGAAAATTTTGGTAGCTCAACGGAAATGTGCCTTTAAGCTTAGGGAGTTATTTGGCCTATATAGAAAAGCCATTCATTACTTAGAAATCAATCGAAATTTCAAAAAAGATCATTTGTTTTGTAGGTAGGATAAATAATATTATAAACTAAGTTTGTTTAAGTTCTGAGTTCCCCTTCAGAACTGTTTTCATTTGTCTTTCTTCCTCTTTGGATGCACAATCTTACGTATGGAGAGAATATTGCGGTGGAATCGTCAAGTAAATAATTTGAATAAGAAAGCATAATAATAAATAATGCTTCTTTTAATATACATCTTTGGGTAGTTCCAGAACCACATGCCTACACTTCTCAAACTACTAAGTGGCAAGGGATTGGGGTCAGGGATGTAATTTACTATGGGGTAGAGAAGGCAATAGCCTCTCCCAGACTCCAGCTACCCCCCTTGATCAAATGTAGTTTCTCTTTCAATAAATAATGAAGAAGTAAGTGTATTTATTTCTATTTAACAAGGGGCTTAGGCTTCTTCCGCATTATTTCGGACTTCACAACTGTCTTCATAAATAACACCGAGCTAAGGAGTTGTTTTATATTTAATATTCATGTTCTGTGCAAACTGTTCAGCGTGCTTCACCATAATTTATACCGGTGTTGCCATGAAAACTTGGTGGCCAGCAGGAAAGTGCGTTAGGTTTCCAAGTTTTCCGTCCCAATCTCCTTTATAAAAGAGAACTGAATGCGAATTCTTATGCATTCGTTTGTCTTGCTTGCAGCGCATACATGAAGTTTTTCTAATCTAGATAACAATAAAAAAAAGAGCTAGCAGCTCATATGGCACTTGTGGCGAGGCCGGACGAGCCAAGAGCTCATTGGATATGAGCTTTAGCAAAACTCTAAGAATCAATCGATTGATCTAAAAGGAAAATCGGAGGCTTAATGCCGGTCGGGACTTAAAATAAGAGCTCTGAGTCACGAAGTCCTTCTAAATATCAAAATTTATTAAGATCCAATCACCCACTCGTAAGTTATAAACACTTAATTTTTTCTACTTTTTCCTCTCCCTTCAGCCCCCCAGATGGTCGAATCGGGGAAAACGACTTTATCAAGTCAATTTGTGCAGCTCCCGGACACGCCTACCAATTTCCATCGTCCTAGCACGTCCAGAAGCACCAAACTCGCCAAAGCACTGAACCCCACCCCCTAACTGCCCCAAAGAGAGTGGATCCAGTACGGTTACGTCAATCACGTATCTACGACATTTGCTTATTCTACCCACCAAGTTTCATCCCGATTTCTCTACTCTAGGCGTTTTCCAAGATTTCCGGTTTCCCCCTCCAACTCCCCCCAATGTCAGAAGATCTGGTCAGGATTTGAAATAAGAGCTCTGAGACATGAGTTCCTTCTAAATATCAAATTTCATTAAGGTCCGGTCACCTGTTCTTAAGTTAAAAATTCCTCAATTTTTTTATTTTTCCAAATCGACACCCCCCCCCAGTTCCTCCAAAGTGAACAGATCCGTTCCATTTATGTCAATTACGTATCTACAGCTTATGTTTATTCTTCCCATCAAGTTTCATCTCGATATCTCCACTCTAAGCGATTTTCAAGATTTTCTGTTTCCCCCTCCAACCCCCAATGTCCCCGGATCCGATTCTAATTGAAAATGGAGCATCTGAGACAAAGATCCTTCTATTTATCAAGTTTCATTAAGATCCGATCACCCATTCGTAAGATAAAGATACCTCAATTTTCACGTTTTTCAAGAATTTCGGTTTCCCCCTCCAACTCCCCCCAATGTCACCGGATCTGGTCGGGATTTAAAATAAGAGCTCTAAAGGACAAGATCCTTCTAAATATCAAATTTCCTTATGATCTGATCGCCCGTTCGTAAGTTACAAATACCTCATTTTATCTAACTTTTCCGAATTACCCCCTCCCCCCCCACTCTACCAAAGAGGGCGGATCCAGTCCGGTTATGTCAGTCACGTATCTTGGATATGTTTTTATTCCTCCCACCAAGTTTCATCCTAATCTCTCCGCCTTAAGTGTTTTCCAAGATTTCCGGTCCCTCCCCCCAATGACGTTGGATCTGGTAGGGATTTAAAATGAGAGATTTGAGTTATGAGGTCCTTCTAAATATGAAGTTTCATTAAGATACAATCACTCCTTCGTAAGTTAAAAATACCTCATTTTTTCTAATTTTTCAGAATTAACCCTCCCCAACACAACTCCCTAAATAGAGCAGGTCCATTCCCATTATGCCATTCTGGTATCTAGAACTTCTGCTTATTTTTCCCACCAAGTTTCTTCCTAATCCCTCCACTCTAAGCGTTTTCCATAATTTTTGGTCCCCCTCCCCCCAACTCCCCCATATGTCACCGGATCCAGAGCGGATCCATTCCGGTTATGTCAGTCACGTCTCTTGGGCTTGTTTTTATTCTTCCCGCCAAGTTTCATCTTGATCTCTCCCCTTTAAGTGTTTCCCAAGATTTCCGGTTCCCCCCAACTCCCCCCCTTAGTGACTCTGGATCTGATCGGGATTTAAAGTAAGAGATCTGAGTTACGAGGTCCTTCTAAATATGAAATTTCATTAGGATCCGATCACTCCTTCGTAAGTTAAAAATACCTTTTTTTTTCTAATATTTCAGAGTTAACCCTCTCCCCAACTCCCCCAAACAGAGCAGGTCCATTCCAGTTACGTCAATCACGTATCTAGGACTTCTGCTTATTTTTCCCACCAAGTTTCATCCCGATCCCTCCACTCTAAGCGTTTTCCAAGAATTTAGGTTTCCCCCTCCAACTCTCCCCAATGTCACCGGATCTGGTCGAGTTTTAGAATAAGATCTTTGAGACACGATATCCTTCCAAAAATTAAATTTCATTAAGATCCCATCACCCGTTCGTAAGTTAAAAATACTTCATTTTTTCTATTTTTTTCCAAATTAACCGGCCCCCACTCGCCCCCAGATGGTCAAATCGGGAAAACGATCATTTCCAATTTAATCTGGTCCGGTCCTTGATACACCGGCCAAATTTCATCGTCCTAGCCTACCTGGAAGTGCCTAAAGTAGCAAAACCGGGGACAGACAGACCGACAGACAGACCGACAGAATTTGCGATCGCTATATGTCACTTGGTTAATACCAAGTGCCATAAGAACTAAGCCCGTCTAAAAGATGTTATCATGACACAGATAATTTCCAGACGGCAATCGTCTAGTCCCAATACATGCAGATAGAGAGGGTTATGCCCCAGCTGTTGCCAAAAATTGAATTTTCTATTTGTGATTTCGACGACTTTTCAGTGTCCTGATTATGAAGGGAGAAGAGACTTAGGTGACACTTACTACCCATTCAAAGCTAACCATGTTATGACTTCTTACTTTAAGAGAATCGACAACAGGGTAATTTCCTGCCAAATCACTAATAGTAATAAACAGTGAAATAAAGAGTGAACCCGTCAATAGAAACCAAAACTCTAAGAAAAAAATCTTGTTAGTACAAAAATTAGTTTCTCATGCTCAGTTCCAATAAGTAAAATGTAGTCTGATGAAGTCTAAATGTACCCATCAGAGTTATTAGCATAAGTAGATCTGCATAATTTAATAAAAAAGAGGAAAGTACACTCAAAAAGGAATGTGATCTGGATGAAAGTTACATTATCGAATTCAAAATTTTGGGAGCCCCTGGACAAACGTTTCAAGCCTGTATCTACAAAACTTAGAAATTACGTATTGTTTGCAAGTAGGATGGTCAGAGATGCGTGTTTTTCTGTTCTTCTTTCAAGGGTAATTAACTAGGGGTCATAAGATATTAGGAAAGGACTCAATTAAAATGAACTGGAAGTTCCAGGTCTCTTTCTAAGTAATGTTGAGATTATGCCTTAGTATTGGGCAATTATTGCCATTTTACAGCGAAAGAACACCAATTTTGGCCTGCAAAGTGCCAAAATACTATCAACTGATTAACCAACTATTGAGATAGCCAATATATTTATACCTATCAAAAGCCTACTTACATAACCTTTTATTTCCAGCACCACAATACCACGTAGGTACAACTGTCCTTGAACCTGTATGCTGTCCAGACAGAAGGAAGTATTTTTTATAGACGGTTATATATAAGCTTTATTAAACTAAGTTGAGTCATTTGAAATTTCACTATTTTATGTTCAGTTTTGCACAGTCAAGCACCAACTATTGGGCGGGAGGTATATGGATATTTCTGTGGGTAATGGGAGTTCTGAAGTCTCAACCTATTTACTTTTAGGTCAACATTTTTAACTTCCATCAGGGGATCCTTCAGATAAATATGGATGTAGAAAGGGGTCTATCCCCTTAGTATCGTGTCATTTGGAGTGTCTAGGGTGCTAGTTACCCTCCAATCACATTTAGTCCTTAAGTGTTGAATTATATATTTCAAATTACTGATCCAATAAGATGCCTCTAAAAGTATTTCTTCTATACAAAGTGGTCAGGAACAAATTAAATGATAAATAACACACGATTGACACGTCACTCTTAACCTTTGTCACCGCTACTGCGTTTACTCTAGTGTGCCAAACACAGCGAATTTTTTTCTTCTTCTTCTTGTTTGATCATTTCTGGACGCTAGTGCAGAATCTCTATGTGATTCTGTACGTGACCCGGATCCAACTTCGGATCACGTTTTCACAAGCAGAGTTCAGTACTCTGAACCGCGATAGATATGGTAAATTTTCTTGGAAAATACAAGAGTTATGACATCGTAACCAGATGTCATAGATGACGTCGCTTGGTCGTGTTGTTTGACAAAATTCATGCCACCGTCTTTCAGGACTTTGTTTTACTTCTTTAGTTCTTAACCGCTCGAAAGGTAAAGAGCTTGCAAAAGTTACATTTTCATATTCTACGCGTTAGCTATGCTTAGTGAAGAACAATGTGTCCAATATTATTTTTGGACACAGTGTCCAATTGGACACAATAGTGTCCAATTATTATTTATGGTTTCCCCAGCCTCATCTTAAAGAACCATATGGCTGTAGACACTTTGAGATAGGCATATTCCTTCACAAATTGCACGTTTTAGGGCTCTTTTAATGGAATAAACAAATGTCAGGGTAAGCTGCCATCCCTTCAGTGCCTATAGGATCAGAAGCATAGTATCAGAATTGTAAGATGGTAAAAAGATCCGAAAAATTTGCCATGATTAGTGTACCATCAGGAGCAAAGATTTTCAGCTTCCATGATGATTCCATGAGGGCCCAATAACAATTATAGCTCTACTGCGTCAGAAACTTGGAAGACATAAGACAATTCGTGATAGCCAATCATGAACAAGGATAGATTCGGCCCAATTATTAACAAAACTCGAAAAAGCGGAATTTTAATAACAAAAGACACATAATTGTTTTTTGTTTTTTTTACGCTGGTTCCAAATACATAAAATTCGTTTTGTTTGATGTTACTCATGAAAAGTAATGAGCCTGAGAAGATTTGCCTGAATTTCAAAAATGCCCCCCCCCAACAAAAATCCAACCTATCGTAATGAAAAATCACACTATCAGATTCAGTATATTTTAGAATGAAAAATATATCGTAATGAAAAATCACACTATCAGATTCAGTATATTTTAGAATCATAATATAGAAGTTTCCAGCTCACATCTACAAAAATGTGAAATTTTGTATTTTTGCCATAAGAAAGATCACGGATTCGTGTTTATTTGTTTTTATATTTTTTTCCCAGGGGTGATCATATCAAGCCATTGGCTCTAGAATATCCAGAGAGGGCTTATTTGAACAGGGATCGAAAATGCCTTTTAAGTAACAAAAAAGATTGGAGGCCACTAGCCCCCTCCCTGTCTCTTTCTCTCCGAGGACATACGATCAGAATTTGAGATAGCTATTTCATTCTGCACAGTTGAAAGGTCCAGATAGCTATACCTTTGAGGATGACATGACCCCCCCCACCAGAAACCCCGAGGAAAGGGCTACAAACTACGCAAATTGCCCTTTCACATGTAGTATTTGTTATTGGGAAGTATGTGGTTTTTCTTCTTTTTTTAGGGGGGATTTTTTCATGGAAGGGGGTCTTCTACATGGATAATTTTTTATGAGAAGGAAATTTTATATGATTAATTTTTCACTCGGGGGGAGGGGAGGGGGATCTTAGGATTTTACAAGTCTTATAGGATTTTTAACACAAGGGACGTTGGTGTTGATTGAGAAGTGCTATTAAGAACTATAAGACTTTAGCCTAAAGAGCGAGGGTTGGGAAAGGGGGAGCCCCCCTTATATACGGAACAATTTCTGTTTAATGTTGTTCCTTAATTTCAGTTGGCAAATAACATGTTTTCTTTATTTAATAACTCCTAAAATCTCTCCTAGAAACACAAATAAAACAGGAAGCTTTTAATGAGAAGTGATGAGCGGATTTAAAACTTAAAACGAGAAGAGGTAAATCGGTATAAAACTTCAAAAGAAAAATGAGTAGAAATTGTTTTGAATGAAAAAAATAAACTTAAACCGAACAGAAATCTAAATGAAAATGAATCCAAACTTAAAATGAATACAAGTTACGACAAATAAGGGTGTCATTTGTAAATTTGCTTTTGTTTTAAATTTATTTTTCGTTGGTCATTTCTGCTCGTTTTAGGTTGTCGATCTATATAAATGCCAAATTTTACTCATATTATGGTTTGAATTCGCTGTTCTCTTTTTATGAATAATTTCATTTTAAGAATTAAACTTTCATAAATGTTTAAGCTGCTATTTATTACTTTCTTTAATTTAACTAGGATGTGAAAAACAAGATGTTTACTATCAAATCAAATTTGCATCTAAGACGTCCGGAAACTGCGTTGTTGTGGGATGCTGTGGATGATCTTTGGCCAGACAGGTTGGCGGGCACAGATAAATCCTGTTTACTTGCAACAAGGGGGATATGAGATGAATGGATATAAGATAAAGTATCTTTCGCGTGGCTGAATATACTTAAAGTTGCAAATTCAAACAACGGAGTAAACAGGCATGTACCAATTGGAAGGTATCACTATCAGGATGTTAAAGAAGTTTTATTTGTCTTGTCAGTCGGATTGACAGCTCTTCATCTTATTCCAAAAATGGGTTACTTCCAACTCATGAAAAATGAACATCAGAAGAGGGTAGCATGTGAAGCTGTTGTCTATAATAAATAAACATTTCCTGTGAAAAGTGTGCTATAAGCAGTTGTATTTGAAAGCAGGTATATACGTAGAAATTTGGGAAGGGGGGGATACATTCCAGGTACGAAAAATTTGTATAAAGTACAAAAACGGGCAAATTATTTTTAAAATACACACAAAAAGAAAACATTCAAAAATCATAAGATTTCAGGGGGTGCAGGGCTGTCCCAAATCTCTCCCTGAGTTTATGCCTACCTTGAACTTGTAAGCCTCTTCACAGGCTTTTGGACAATCCTCCGCTTCGATGGCAGTCTGGGCCTTTGCTTCTGTCGAATGGATTTACGTCAAGTATCGCAAATGGATTACGCTATTTTAATGGCAATTTACCAAATTTTTCTTTCTACTTTATTTACCAAAAACAATTGTTAATATAAAGATTTGTAGAAAAACTTTCGGATTTTTATCACACACACACACACACACACACACACACATATATATATATATATATATATATATATATATATATATATATATATATATATATATATATATATATATATATATATATATATATATATATATATATATATATATATATATATAGCAGTTTTTCATACGCCAGCACTCATTGCAACATGAGCTATTAATATGCACGTCTACCAAACCGTTTTTTTTCTTTTTTCTTCATATTCAAGTTCAAGTTCAAGTTCTATTTATTTTCATATGAAACATATATATATATATATATATATATATATATATATATATATATATATATATATATATATATATATATATATATATATATATATATATATATATATATATATATATATATATATATATATATATATATATATATATATATAGCAGTTTTTCGTACGCCAGCACTCATTGCAACATGAGCTATTAATATGCACGTCTACCAAACCGTTTTTTTTCTTTTTTCTTCATATTCAAGTTCAAGTTCAAGTTCTATTTATTTTCATATGAAACATATATATATATATATATATATATATATATATATATATATATATATATATATATATATATATATATATATATATGTATATATATATATATATATATATATATATATATATATATATATATATATATATATATATATATATATATATATATATATATATATATATATATATATATATATATATATATATATATATGAAACACGTTTTGAAATTGGAATAACAATAGGTAGACATAGTCCACTCTTTAGGTGGGATCAGATAATTTTACTTTTCATGGGATGTCTTAGCCTCCCGAAAGCTATGTTTTTCTACACATCTCGATTTTGGCACTTGTTGACGTGTTTGTCACAATCTCCTTTTGGCTATGATCCCATGATGTTTCTGAGGGTGAATTCCTCCTAGTTTATCCGTATATCCAAACATTCAAATAGCTTACTGTGAATCTTTGACAATCTAACTCTTTCTCTTATTAAATAAAAAAAGTTTTTTTTTAACTGAAAATAAGGAGCGACATTGCCCCGCTCTTTATGCTAAAGGGTTTTATTGTTTTAAGAGGAAGAGTTGTGAGAAAGAGCCAAACTTCAGCGTAAAGAGCGGGGATTAAGGAGGGTACAGCACCTTTCATATACGAAATAATTTCTGTCTGCTTTAAGTTTTAATGTCGCTCCTTGCTTTCAGTAAAAAAAACTTGTTTTTTATTTAATTTAAATTCAGAACGCTTTTGAATTAATGCAGATTTTGGTTTTAGCTCAACTTACATGAATAATTAAAACGAAATTTACATATTAGTTTTGCTTTTTTTTGGCTAAATAGCTTTCTCAAAGATTTGATCGGGTGATTTTGGGAAATAGGGAGGGGGAGGAGGCCTAGTTACCCTCCAAGTTTTTGGTCACTTAAAAAGGCCACTAGAACTTTCCATTTTATTTATGAACGTTTTTATTCGTAACAAATAGGTAACTTACAAAATAAACTTACGTAACGAACTTCTATATTTGTATATTTGTATTATGTATATAAGGGGGTATGTTCCGTCGGGAACACCTCGCTCTCTACAATAAAGTTTTATTTTGTTCCAATTCTTTAAGAATGAACCCTGAATCACAAAGGCCTTTTATTTAGAATAAATAGCTCTTTTGAAATTCCTAAAAATACTTTAGCGTAAAGAGCGAGATATTGAAGAGGGGACAGAACCCCTCATATACATAAAAATTTCCGCTTCTTCTAAGTATTAATGTTGCTCTTTACTTTCAGTTGTAAAAACTTGTTTTTTTCTATTTAGTTTCTGAATGTTTTTAAATTAGTGAAGCTTATGATTTTGGCTCACCGTACATAAATAATTAAAACGAAATTTGGATATTAATTTTACTTTTTTGGCTAAATGGCTTTCTCAAAGTTTTGATTGGACGATTTTGAGAAAAAAAGGGTGGGGAGGGGGCCTATTTGTCCTCCAATTTTTTGCGTACTTAAAAAGTCCAATAGAACTTTTAATTTTATTTTAAGAGCATATCGACATGCTTAAAAATTAGGGGATCACATAAGCGAAAATAGTGGATTATCTGAAAAGTAATCACAAGAAGGGACAAACCGTGATTGAAAGCAAAATCCAAGCAGGAATCGAACACATGATGATCTATTTTGAAGTCCAGCACTGAACTAACATAACTACGCTTCTAATAATCTAATTGAATATACTTGCGTTTGTAGGACTTAAATTGCGTAGTTTATTAAGGAGACCTGGAGGACGAACGTGCAGGAGATGTTCTTGCAAACTCTTAGTTAAGGGTTCTGGCCCATAATTTTTAGACTGATACCGTTTTATACTTGCAAGATTTTCTGCTTAAGAATCGGCACCAAAAGTGTTGTTTTCAGTGCTCACTTACGAATTTTAGAACTAATAAAAGGCACGTAGACACGAGCAAAAGTTTTTAATGAGCCATTAAACATCACTCTAAAAAGTTTTGGTAGCCCACTAGCCCCAGCTTTTCTACTTGAGAGATGGCACCAAAAGTGCCATTTTTAGTGTCATTTGAAACTTGCAGATGTTGAAATTTATAGGAAGAGCGTAGATATGAACAATATTTTTTATATGAGCTATCACAAATCTATCTACGATGTTTTGGTAGCCCGCTAGCCCAACCCTTGAGATTTGGCATCAAGAGCTCCTCTGTTCGTGCTACAGCACTTTTAGATGACGGAACTTATATAAACCACGTACGTCTGAGAAATTGCTTTTGAATGAGCTCTTAAGTATCTCTCTATGATGTTTTAGTAGCCCACTAGGCCTGGAAAAAAAGAAGAAAAAAAGACCGTTTTAACGTTTTTTAACTTTTAGTTACTATGGACTGTGGTTCACTCTTTTTTAGGTTGCAGCTAATGCTTCAACCATGACAAAAAGTTCATTGTAAATTCTCCCAAGAAACTAGCTAATATTGAAATCTCTGAAATCTAACAGATGGTAGAATTTGTAAAAACCTAAAAATATTAGCAATAGCTTTTAACTGAGACATCAACATCTATCTACTACGGTGTGGTTGCCTGCTAATGTTGCAGTAGCTTACTGGTGAGCAGACAATTTGTGAAACTTACTAAGAGGGCTGGGAGGGGTTCTTGTAAACCTTCAATTAAGGGTTTTGGAGGATAACTATTACAATTGTACCTGTTTTGTACTTCAGAGCTTTTCCACTTTAGAGGTGGCACCAAAAGAGTTGCTTTCAGTGCTATATTGCACTTACGAATGATGGAATTGATAGAAAAAAGCACGCGGATGTGAGCTTTCAAATGAGCCATTAAACATAACTCTTATAAGTTTTGGTAGCCCAATAGCCCCAGCTTATCCGCTTGAGACATGGCACCAAAAGTGCCGGTTTTAGTGCCCTTTGGATTGCAGATGGAGGAATTCATTGTAAGAATATAGATATGAGCAATATCTTTTATATGAGCCATAAAAATCTGTATATGATGTTCTGGTAGCCTGCTAGTGCCACTCCTTCATAAATAGCACAGAAAGTGTCATTTTAGTGCCATATGGCACTTTCAGATGGCGGAATTTATAAAAGACCACGTGGACATGAGAGATGGCTTTTGAATGAGTCACTAAACATCTCTCTATGATGTTCTGGGAACCCGCTAGACCTGGAATAAAAAGAAGAGAGAGAGAAAAAAACGGGAGACAGATCATTACTACCGATTCAAAAAAGTGATTTTCCTGGTTGTTCAAGGAGGGGAAATGTAATTTTCCTTTACAAGATTTTAGCCATGCTGATTCCAATAGTACACTTTTAATTTTTATCTGACGCCATTTTCGAAGGGTTTCAGGTTTTTTTGAAATCATCATAATTTTCTTTTCGCAATTAACTTTTACTTTTAAGACGAACGGAAATAATAGTTACCATTCCTTAAACAGTGTCAGATCTCACTAGGCAGTTTTTTTTTCAAAACACGCTATTAAGATTTTTGTTAATATTGGCTGTGGTTCCCTCTTTACTAGGTTCCAGCTACTGCTGCAACCATGATTTGACCATGCACTCTATAAGATAAGACCGAGAGAAGAAATAGAAATGGGATATATCGTTCTTTACTAAGTTAACCCTACTGCGTTGTTTATTCTCCCATTTAGCAAACGTCATTTTAAGGTCGCGTTAACGACGCAACCATAAAACATACAGCTTTTCGGAAATCTCTTTATTACTAGTCTTACGATAAACAGATATTCTTTTTGATTTTGTCAAGTTTTACTGAAGTATTCAATTTGCCTATGCTTTGGGCCGGACCTCTAAAGCGTATTGTACTGTTTTAACTTAGTGTTCTGTTTCTAACTCAACAGCTCATAACAGGATTGCGGCGATCATTAACTTCATGACACTTCAGACAGGTTAACTAACAACTGTCAGTGTCTGATTTCCGATTTTCTAGCAAACCCCAATTCGAGGGTATTTTACGGAAGTCGCCAGAGCTTATCACGAGAATCTATGAACTGGTTAAACCTTGTTTGACAAAAAAGATAAGATGTAAGGTGTTTTTTTTTCTGTATTATCCAGGAAGTCCCATTGTTTCTAATTGATTGATTAGTCGACATGTCAACAGGAAAACATCAAAGGGCATCAGCAGATATTCTTCAAAAGGGCGACAAGCCTGGAAAAACTTTTCTGATTGTTCGACAAAATGGCTTCTCGAGTCACTTCCCCAGAGGCCACAGCCCCTGGGGAAGTGACAAAAACAATTCTCCTTGCTTCAGTTTTAAAGAGTTTAAAATGTATACTAAAACTTTTCAATATTATGGCCAGCAAAAGATTATTGAGAGACTTGTAAATTAGTCTTTTGTCTTTTAGACGATATTGTATTTGTGTTTTTCACGGATGTATAAATTTTTCAAAAATAAAAAATAAAAATGGCGAAAAATAACTATTCAGTTCTTTTGAGCTGGTTTGAAAAATACTATATAAGCTGAGAAGCAGTCATTTTTGTTCTGCTTAAAGTTTTAACTTCTATCTTTACTTTCAGCAGAAAACTTGAATTTCAACAAAATATGATAATTATTTTCAATATAATTATATTAATTTCAACCGAATATGTCTTAAACAAGCATAACATAGTTGCAACAAGCACTAAGTACTTACCGTTTTTGGTAAAAATAAATAGATAAAAAGCCACCACAGTAAATTGGCTCACAAGAGCGGAATAAATAAACACTGTTTTGTTATGAAAAGTCTAGAATCAAGTCTATCGTAGAGATTTCCCTCTTTTTATATCCACTCGCCAAAATGGCAGAAAGTTTTGCCACCTTGCATTACTTACTACTAGTTTCTATCGTACAAAATGTTCTACAATTACGCCATCACTCCATTCATTTTCTATCACGTCGCATCGCTTTCTGCCACATTACGCCATTCAACGGCATGCTGTGTTTCAGCACGCGACTTGATCCTGACAAGAGGCAATTGGTGCAAACCCTTCTTGAATCTAAATTCCTTATTTGTACCTAAATATTTACTTTGTAGTTTTGACTGTCGCTCCAATGAAAAGTCTTCTGATTCTTCTCACCCCCAACCTCTGTGGATTTGATATACTTATATTTGTAGTTTTGAAGTAGCAAATTGTCTGGTTATTATTTAATAGCTATCTTCTCCAGAAGAAAACTATAAATTTCCGAAATCTACTTTAAAAAATTGTAAAATACTTAGTTACATCATTCCTAAAAGTGCATCACTCTACATTAACCCCCCCCCCCTTAATGTGCATATATGTACCCCAAATTGTATATACTCAATGAATTTTCCTTACGTCAACCCTTTTCTTAATATTTAATTTACGGCAACCTAGCAACGGCAACGACACCAAGCACTGGGAAGAAATGATTCGGCTTATTAATTGAGCACATAGAATTTGATATATATTTTTTCACATTGGGGGGAGGGTGTGGTATTGTAAAGTGATGAATTTTAGGAGTAATACAAATAAGTAATATCAACAAAACTTTCAGCTTTGGGGTGTTTCTTTCCGGAGAGGGTAACCATTAAATAAGAACCAATTGTCTTCTTCTTTTTTTCTCTCCTTTTTTCCTTCTTCTTTTCATATTCTTTTCTTCTTCTTCTTCTTTTCACCTTCCTTCTTCTTTTTTTCTGTTATCTTCCTTCATTGCGAAAAAACCATTGATTGTAGGTGAATTGGTTTGAAAAATCCCGTCTTTTACTGCAGGCTCTACAGAAACAATTAAAGATTAACTAATAATAACACAATTTTCGGACTGCTTTTTTTTGTCTGAAAACATGGTAATAGCAACTCGCGCTGATTGCTTTACTCTACAATCATTCCGACTAAAAGTGCAATGAACTTTTTGTTTAAATGAAGAGAACAATTTACCTCGATAAAAATGAACCTTATAGTTCTTAGTAACAATATTTTTTAATTCGATTCCTTTCCAAATTCGCAGATATGATAAAAGCACTATGTTTATTTCACTAAGTATTTGATAATTTATACTTATCTTGTAATTATTGAGAAAGATGTTTTCTATCCAAATATTTGGAAAGAAAACATTAAATTTTCTAATCAGAGCTACCACACACTCATTGACATCATGCATTTTATATAATTAAGAACGTCTTATAACGTCCTCCTAAGCCAAAAAAGCTGTATCCTAGCAATATTTCGGAATAAGAATTAAAAGCCTTTGCCCTTGAATAATCTAATTTTAAACTTTATTTTGTCATAAAAAAACGATTAAAACTTTAAACGGGCAAAAATTAGTACACATTCTAGAGGAATACCACCACACTTACTAAGGATTTTCGAAATTTAATATATATATAGATTACATAACCAAAATCAAAATTACATCTATTCTTTTAAAATTTCAGTATCTCTTACTTGTGACGTGCTTCATAACTTTCTTTGCTCTTATTTTGTGTTTTCCCTAAAAAGTGTATTTATCGCATCTGTTTTATCCTGTTGAGGCCTGTGTACACAGCGTCAGGGATATAAGGATCAAGAGGGAGCTTCAGGCCACCCCATTGAAATCTTTAGATTTTATTGCTCTATCTTTCATATAATTTGCCTATTGTTTGCGCTGTATGAATTCCACCCACACAAAAATTCTTACCTGTGTATCCAATCCCAGTTTATAATTTATGCGGCCCTACTCGAGTCTCCTATTAATAAGGAGCGGGTTGAAGGGCTTATAGTGGAGGGAGTTGTATTTGGATAAGGGTTGTTACCCAGGGGGTGTTTGAGACAAGGTGATTGTCTTTTTTTATTTTTTCCTTTCATTATTTTTGATTAGTGTAGGATGCTTCTAGAAACATTTATGTAGGTTTTTTTCTTATTATTACTTTTAATTCAGGATGTCCTTAGGAATGTTCATATTGTTAATCGCTACGCGTTAGCAAAATTTAAATTTTTCTCTAGCGTAATGATTTATATCTGTAAAAGTTTATATTTTTGTTTATTATGTAAAAAAAAAGTCAAAAAGTCAAGTTTTAATAATGAAGTTTCATATATTGCAAAAAAAGTCAAAAAGTCAAGTTTTAATAATGAAGTTTCATATATTGCTATATAATGGTCTGTTGTTTTGTCATAAAACATCTTAGCCGGTGCTCTATTATCTAATCTCCAGTTTTCATTATAAAAAAATTGGATTTTCTAAGATTCGTCTTCCAGGCTTAAGGGGGTACCTCACAGTTACTTGACCTTATTCATTAACACAAATAATTCATTTATTTGGTAAGGGTCTTGATTATACAATTATTATTCTTGAAGCCATAGCCTGCGGTTTTTTTGCAATTGATTAAAAATGATCTTTCCAAAAAAAAGTTTTTCAAAGGAAAGTATAGAGCTACATCAAGCAGTTCAGGAAAACAAACTGTAAGTAGGGAGCGACTCGGTCAGTAGTAGACGAAACTCTAAAATGGAATTTTTATAAAAATTAATGTATCAAATGGAATTAAGTTTTTATGCTGATTCCATATATGCAAGATTCATTAGATGTAATATCTTTTTATATTGAGATATAAAAAACTCAAAACGAGCAGAAATTAACATGAATAGGGCTGACAACCCCCGTACCTTTTTAACACCAGAACATAATTTGTACTTTACTGAGAACAAAACCAATCTTAAATGTTTTCACTTTGTTACCTATAATAAATAAAAAGCTTATTAAGACTTTAAGGGATAAATATCCGTTTATGTGTATTAAACTGACAATCCCCGTGAATTTGTTTTTTTTTCAGAAAGGTAGAAATTATTTTCTGGTCTTCCGAAGGCATGGGGATTTTCAGCCCTGCTCATGTTAATTTGTTCTTGTTTTAAGATTTTTTTTTCAGTCGAATTAACTTTTTAAATATTTCAATTATATTGCTAGCTACTATAGAATGGTGCTAACTACGATATTGCTTATATGCCCTTTGGAAAACCTGCATGCATATATTATTTTCGCTTAATTGACCCCCCCCCCATAAGTATTCTCTAAGAGCTTGACCTTAATGCAATTAGTATCATTAGTTACACTAACTGTAGTAGTAGTATTAATAGTACAAACATGGTGCCTTCTGGCTAGTTGAAAATTCGCCACAGCTTACCCTTAAAGGTATAATTTGAAAATATAATCCGTTCTTGAGATATTGCTTTGTAACATTTTTGAAAATCTACATACTCATGGTTCATTTTAATTTAGTTCAACATTTGCCTGAATATTCCTTGAAAGCATCACGCTAATACCCTTAGTTTGCGTAGTAGCAAGAGTTGTAGTAGCAGTGGTAGCATTACTAGCAGTATGTCTATAGCACCATCGATTTTTCAACATCTCCTAATCACACGCTGAAAGTTCCTGCTTAACACCATCATCTGTTCCTGCAGCATTGCTAATACGTCCTCTTGAAAATCTGTGTGGCATATTTTGTTTTGATTTAGCTCAATACAGTTTCAATATTTCCCAGTTTTTCTCCTTAAAATCCTTTGCTTTAGAAGCAGTAGTAGTAGTTTCAGCCGTAACAGTAGTAGCAGTAGTAGAAGCAGATTTAAAAATAGTATCCTTAGCTTTAGGGGGAGTAGTGGCAGGTAGTAATAATAATAGCAGTAGTAGCAGTAGAAGAAATAGAAGTAGTAGGCTATGTATAGAAAGAGTAGCCATGGTGTGCAAATATTGTCTTTTGGCTAGTTCAACATCCCCAACAACAAGTCTTGCTAGTTTCAACTTCACACACCAAACAGTTCCTAAGATGTTGCTTATACGCCCTGTTGACAACTTGCATACAGATGGCGTGTTGTGATTCGATTCATCTTTCCCCCTCAAAATTCCCTGAAAATTTCAACTTTCATGCCTACAGGCATAGTTGTAATAGGAGTCACTGTAGTATTATTAGTGTTGCTGGTGGTAGTGTTAATAGTTATAGCTCTAGCTCTAACAGTAGTAGCATTAAAGTATCGCCTTTTGGTCTGATGAACATCCCTCTCACCAAGTCCTTGATGTTTCAACTAAATATAATTAGCCGTTTCTATGACATTGCTGATATGTCAATTTGATAGCCTGTATATTCATATACTTCTTGAAATTTTCATCTTAATGCTCTTAGCCTCACAAGTAAATGCAATAGAAGTAGTAGCTGAAGTAGTAGTAGTAGAAGTAGCAGTAGTAGCAGTAGTAGTAGCTGTAACAGCAGTAGTGGTGGTCTTATAGTAGTAGTAGTAACGTGCAAATATTACTTAATTAATTATAAATTAATTAATTAAGAAATAAATAAATATTACAAATAATTAATTTGGTCAACTGATAATCTCCCTTATCACTTCCCGGGAGTTTCCAATTAATAGACTTAGCTATTGCTTAGTTTGAAAATCCAATTACGCTTAAAACATTTTGATTTAGCTCAACATTCCCCCCAACATTCTCTGAAAGGCTCACCTGAATGCCCTTCGTCTTTTTGGAGAGTAAAGGTCAAACATGCATATACTATTCTCATATTCTCAGTAACATATTACTATATGTAAACCGTGGACGAATTGCCTAACTTAGATACCTCACTTGAGGACTTCGGAGAGAGGGGATGACATCCCCAAAGGCAAGATTACTAGACATTTCAACAATATTGAAGAAAATAATTGCCTAAAAGTTTTAATTGCGTGTTTGGTTTGGGAACTGATTGGCCTGGGGGGGGGCTGGTTGCCCTCCAGTCACGTTTGACTTGAAAGGGCACTGTATCTTCTGATTTTCAATCAAATGAGCCCTATCCAAAGTTTATACGACCACCCATTAAAGTTGATTAACAGGGAATGTTCGATTAGCAATCACCATCAACAAAGCTCAAGGGCAATCATTAGAATAATGAGGTATAGATCTGAATACAGATTGTTTTTCCCATGGACAATTATATGTTGCATGTTCAAGAGTCGGTAAACCTGACAATCTATTTATATGCACAGACAATGGGACAGCCAAGAATGTTGTATATTCGCAAGTTTTACGTAGTTAAATATATATATATATATATATATATATATATATATATATATATATATATATATATATATATATATATATATATATATATATATATATATATATATATATATATATATATATATATATATATATATATATATATATATATATATATATATTTCATAAATATATATATATTTCATCATATACCAATTCAAAAACGAAAGTATTCAACCGAAGTAGCTGGGTTGGTAAAGCGTTATGTTCCAGGTTCCAGGTCCGAGAGGTTCCAGGTTCAAACCTTGGCTTTAGCATTAATACAAAAGAAGAAAGAAATCTAAAAAAGGTAAAAACTACAAAAAAAAAACTAAAAAGAAAATACTAAAAATACTAAAAAACCTAAAAACTAAAAAAAACTAAAAAAGGTAAAAAACTAAAAAAAAATTAAAAAGGTAAAAACGACAAAAAAACTAAAAGAAAAAAAAACAAAAAATAATAAAAAAACAAAAAAAAAAGGAAAAAAACTGAAAAATAAAGGTTTTTAGTTTTTAGAAAACTAAAAACCGGGACACAGGGAATATAAATGACGACCGGGACACTCAAAGAGAAATTACAGACTGGGACACTGGGATACAAATAACGACCGGGAGATAAAAATGACGACCGGGACACTTAAAGATAAATTACAGACCGGGACACAAATGACGACCGGGACACCGGGACACAGGAATATAAATGACGGCTCAAAGAGAAATTACAGACTGGGACACTGGGACACAAATGACGACCGGGATACTGGGATTATAAATGACGACCGGGACACAGGGAATGTTCAATTAGCAATAAAAAAGGAAAAAAACTGAAAAATAAACGAGAAAAAGAAAACTACAACCCGGGACACAGGGAATATAAATGACGACCGGGACACTCAAAGAGAAATTACAGACTGGGACACTGGGACACACATAACGACCGGGAGATACAAATGACGACCGGGACACTCAAAGATAAATTACAGACCGGGACACTGGGACGCAAATGACGACCGGGACACAGGGAATATAAATGACGACTGGGACACTCAAAGAGAAATTACAGACTGGGACACCGGGACACAAATGACGACCGGGACACAGGGAATATAAATGACCGGGACAAAGGGACACAACTACAACTACAAGGGGGATGCCGAGGGCACAGGGGGATATATAAACTACGACGGGGACACAGGGAATGTTCGATTAGCAATCACCATCAACAAAGCTCAAGGGCAATCATTAGAATAATCAGGTATAGATCTGAATACGGATTGTTTTTCCCATAGACAATTTCATGTTGCATGTTCAAGAGTCGGTAAACCTGACAATCTATTTATATGCACAGACAATGGGACATCAAAGAATGTTGTATATTCGCAAGTTTTACGTAGTTAAAAACATATACATATATATATATATATATATATATATATATATATATATATATATATATATATATATATATATATATATATATATATATATATATATATATATATATATATATATATATATATATCTATACTCACAGGTGGGACACAGGGACACAACTACAATGCCGCGTAATTAATATGGCACGTAACGACTTACGCGCGCGGGGGGCTTGGGGGGGGGGCACGAAGCGCCCCCATCAACTAGGTGTTTGGGTGGTGCAAAGCGCCACCTCAACAACTAGTATAGTATTTTTTGATTTAGTTTTACATCATTTGGTCAAAACTGTTCTTTTTGTCATTTAGTTCAAAACATAATCAATATATATTGGCTCTCCAATATATATTGCAAGATGAGAACCCCTCTGTAAGGGGTTCTCACCTTGCTTGGTTGGGTTTGAACAACCTCGTCTGGTAGATATTCGGACAAAAGGGTCTAGTAACCCCTTACATAGGTCGATCTGTGCTCGGATATTGAGCCTGTTTACTTAAAATTTTTGAAGCTTTACAATGCAAATGTCTAAGGTAGTCCTGTCAAACCTAACGATAAATATTATAACCCAGAAGATAATTATAAAAAGGAGCAGAAGTTAAACTAAAATTACGAAATTTCCTGAAATCAAAGCTTTACGATTAAAATTTGAACTTAAGCTTAAAGAGCCGATTTTTTTAGGATAGCAGCCTCCATCCTTCCATCGTAGAGCCTCTTTATGTGAATCGCTGTTTATTGTGTAAAGCTCTTAAACCTAAATAAACCCTTGAAGCCCTTTAATAAAATAAGCCCTATTTTGATTGTTATGTTACATTGTTACATTTGATTGTTACAGAACGGTAGAAGCCACAATCATAAGCCACTTTATGTGAATCGCTGTTAATTGTGTAAAGCTATTAAACCTAAATAAGCCCTTAGTTTCGAAGTACCATACAAAATAATTTTGTCTTGAAGACTGTTACATTTTGATTGTTATGTTAAATTGTTACATAAGATTGTTACAGAACGGTAGAAGCCACAATCATAAGCGTCTTTATGTGAATCGCTGTTAATTGTGTAAAGCTGTTAAACCTGAATAAGCCCTTAGTTTCGAAGTACCATACAAAATAATTTTGTCTTGAAGACTGTTACATTTTGATTGTTATGTTAAATTGTTACATTTGATTGTTACAGAACGGTAGAAGCCACAATCATAAGCGTCTTTATGTGAATCGCTGTTTATTGTGTAAAGCTATTAAACCTTAATAAGCCCTTAGTTTCGAAGTACCATACAAAATAATTTTGTCTTGAAGACTGTTACATTTTGGTTGTTATGTTAAATTGTTACATAAGATTGTTACAGAACGGTAGAAGCCACAATCATAAGCGTCTTTATGTGAATCGCTGTTAATTGTGTAAAGCTGTCAAACCTGAATAAGCCCTTAGTTTCGAAGTACCATACAAAATAATTTTGTCTTGAAGACTCTTACATATTGATTGTTGTGTTAAATTGTTACATCTGATTGTTACAGAACGGTAGAAGCCACAAACATAAGCGTCTTTATGTGAATCGCTGTTTATTGTGTAAAGCTATTAAACCTAAATAAGCCCTTAGTTTCGAAGTACCATACAAAATAATTTTGTCTTGAAGGCTGTTGCATTTTGATTGTTATGTTAAATTGTTACATTTGATTGTTACAGAACGGTAGAAGCCGCAATCATAAGCGTCTTTATGTGAATCGCTGTTAATTGTGTAAAGCTATTAAACCTAAATAAGCCCTTAGTTTCGAAGTACCATACAAAATAATTTTGTCTTGAAGACTGTTACATTTTGATTGTTATGTTAAATTGTTACATTTGATTGTTACAGAACGGTAGAAGCCACAATCATAAGCGTCTTTATGTGAATCGCTGTTTATTGTGTAAAGCTATTAAACCTAAATAAGCCCTTAGTTTCGAAGTACCATACAAAATAATTTTGTCTTGAAGACTGTTGCATTTGGATTGTTATGTTAAATTGTTACATTTGATTGTTACAGAACGGTAGAAGCCACAATCATAAGCGTCTCTATGTGAATCGCTGTTTATTGTGTAAAGCTATTAAACCTAAATAAGCCCTTAATTTCAAAGTACCTTACAAAATAATTTTGTCTTGAAGACTGTTGCATTTTGATTGTTATGTTAAATTGTTACATTTGATTGTTACAGAACGGTAGAAGCCACAATCATAAGCGTCTTTATGTGAATCGCTGTTTATTGTGTAAAGCTATTAAACCTAAATAAGCCCTTAGTTTTGAATTACCATACAAAATAATTTTGTCTTGAAGACTGTTACATTTGGATTGTTATGTTAAATTGTTACATAAGATTGTTACAGAACGGTAGAAGCCACAATCATAAGCGTCTTTATGTGAATCACTGTTTATTGTGTAAAGCTATTAAATCTAAATAAGCCCTTAATTTCGAAGTACCTTACAAAATAATTTTGTCTTGAAGACTGTTGCATTTTGATTGTTATGTTAAAATTGTTACATTTGATTGTTACAGAACGGTAGAAGCCACAATCATAAGCGTATTTATGTGAATCGCTGTTTATTGTGTAAAGCTATTAAACCTAAATAAGCCCTTAGTTTTGAAGTACCATACAAAATAGTTTTGTGTTGAAGACTGTTGCATTTTGATTTTTATGTTAAATTGTTACATTTGATTGTTACAGAACGGTAGAAGCCACAATCATAAGCGTCTTTATGTGAATCGCTGTTTATTGTGTAAAGCTATTAAATTAAATAAGCCCTTAGTTTCGAAGTACCATACAAAATAATTTTATCTTGAAGACTTTTGCATTTTGATTGTTATGTTAAATTGTTACATTTGATTGTTACAGAACGGTAGAAGCCGCAATCATAAGCGTCTTTATGTGAATCGCTGTTAATTGTGTAAAGCTATTAAACCTAAATAAGCCCTTAGTTTCGAAGTACCATACAAAATAATTTTGTCTTGAAGACTGTTACATTTTGATTGTTATGTTAAATTGTTACATTTGATTGTTACAGAACGGTAGAAGCCACAATCATAAGCGTCTTTATGTGAATCGCTGTTTATTGTGTAAAGCTATTAAACCTAAATAAGCCCTTAGTTTCGAAGTACCATACAAAATAATTTTGTCTTGAAGACTATTGCATTTGGATTGTTATGTTAAATTGTTACATTTGATTGTTACAGAACGGTAGAAGCCACAATCATAAGCGTCTTTATGTGAATTGCTGTTTATTGTGTAAAGCTATTAAATCTAAATAAGCCCTTAATTTCGAAGTACCTTAGAAAATAATTTTTTCTTGAAGACTGTTGCATTTTGATTGTTATGTTAAATTGTTACATTTGATTGTTACAGAACGGTAGAAGCCACAATCATAAGCGTCTCTATGTGAATCGCTGTTTATTGTGTAAAGCTATTAAACCTAAATAAGCCCTTAATTTCAAAGTACCTTACAAAATAATTTTGTCTTGAAGACTGTTGCATTTTGATTGTTATGTTAAATTGTTACATTTGATTGTTACAGAACGGTAGAAGCCACAATCATAAGCGTCTTTATGTGAATCGCTGTTTATTGTGTAAAGCTATTAAACCTAAATAAGCCCTTAGTTTTGAATAACCATACAAAATAATTTTGTCTTGAAGACTGTTACATTTGGATTGTTATGTTAAATTGTTACATAAGATTGTTACAGAACGGTAGAAGCCACAATCATAAGCGTCTTTATGTGAATCGCTGTTTATTGTGTAAAGCTATTAAACCTAAATAAGCCCTTAATTTCGAAGTACCTTACAAAATAATTTTGTCTTGAAGACTGTTGCATTTTGATTGTTATGTTAAATTGTTACATTTGATTGTTACAGAACGGTAGAAGCCACAATCATAAGCGTCTTTATGTGAATCGCTGTTTATTGTGTAAAGCTATTAAACCTAAATAAGCCCTTAGTTTTGAAGTACCATACAAAATAATTTTGTGTTGAAGACTGTTGCATTTTGATTTTTATGTTAAATTGTTACATTTGATTGTTACAGAACGGTAGAAGCCACAATCATAAGCATCTTTATGTGAATCGCTGTTTATTGTGTAAAGCTGTTAAACCTAAATAAGCCCTTAGTTTCGAAGTACCATACAAAATAATTTTGTCTTGAAGACTATTGCATTTTTATTGTTATGTTAAATTGTTACATTTGATTGTTACAGAACGGTAGAAGCCACAATCATAAGCGTCTTTATGTGAATCGCTGTTTATTGTGTAAAGCTATTAAACCTAAATAAGCCCTTAGTTTCAAAGTACCATACAAAATAATTTTGTCTTGAAGACTGTTGCATTTTGATTGTTATGTTAAATTGTTACATTTGATTGTTACAGAACGGTAGAAGCCACAATCATAAGCGTCTTTATGTGAATCGCTGTTTATTGTGTAAAGCTATTAAACCTAAATAAGCCCTTAGTTTCGAAGTACCATACAAAATAATTTTGTCTTTAAGACTGTTGCATTTTGATTGTTATGTTAAATTGTTACATTTGATTGTTACAGAACGGTAGAAGCCACAATCATAAGAGTCTTTATGTGAATCGCTGTTTATTGTGTAAAGCTATTAAACCTAATTAAGTCCTTAGTTTCGAAGTACCATACAAAATAATTTTGTCTTGAAGACTATTGCATTTTGATTGTTATGTTAAATTGTTACATTTGATTGTTACAGAACGGTAGAAGCCACAATCATAAGCGCCTCTATGTGAATCGCTGTTAATTGTGTAAAGCTATTAAAACTAAATAAGCCCTTATTCGAAGTATCATACAAAATAATTTTGTCTTGAAGACTGTTACATTTTGATTGTTATGTTAAATTGTTACATTTGATTGTTACAGAACGATAGAAGCCACAATCATAAGCGTCTTTATGTGAATCGCTGTTAATTGTGTAAAGCTATTAAACCTAAATGAGCCTTTAGTTTCGAAGTACCATACAAAATAATTTTGTCTTGAAGACTGTTACATTTTGATTGTTATTTTAAATTGTTACATTTGATTGTTACAGAATGGTAGAAGCCACAATCATAAGCGTCTTTATGTGAATCGCTGTTTATTGTGTAAAGCTATTAAACCTAAATAAGCCCTTAGTTTCGAAGTACCATACAAAATAATTTTGTCTCGAAGATTGTTACATATTGATTGTTATGTTACATTGTTAAACAAGATTGTTACAGATTGTTACAAAACGGAGCAGTCACAATCATTTTTGAACAGAAATGAACAGAAATTAAATTCAAAAATATTTTTTTTTGTATCAACTTAGTAGACACTGCTGCGTTGAGTGTTGTGTTTCCCATCCTCTTTTTCCCTAAATACTCCGTAAAGAAGCGATGCTGCTATGCTCTTGGGAGGGGGCTTATTCGTTTGGAGGTTGGAGTGTCTGGAGCCCTTTTCAGGGTAAAAAAATGGTTTTAGGGCAACCTTTCTTCTGAGCCTTTATTTAACCTGTGCACCTTTTTTAAATCTCCCATGGAATCAGATCGAAATTTTGAGGTAGCCATTTTACTCAAAGTTATTGAAAGGTAAATTGATGTGTACCCTAACGTTTTTACTGTAATTTTTTGAAATGTGTAACACCTGGCTGTTTCGGGAATCACGCAATGATTTTCAATCTTATGACTCATTAGAAAGACGACTGAAGTCTTGACTAGGTGCAAAAATAAGTCAAGTGTAAGCCGTTGAAAGCACTCCAATCCGCTTGACACTTATGGGACAGTAATCTTCTGACAAGGGGACAGACAGGGATACGGTCTTTTTCCCAGGGAAAATCGGAAATGGTCTTTCATACACCTAAGCCGTATCAAAACCCCACCTACCTTCCACACAAAAGCCCCTAGATCTGCTTGAAATTTACCTTGCCCCCAACCGTGCATTGTACTCTTGGCCGAAGGCAAAGAATCAGGATATCGTTACCTGCGCTATGCAGGCGATTGTTGAGCATTTGAACAAAAAAAAAATAGTCACAATTGAGAAGATTCCAGGGAAGAAACTACAGACCGCTGACTTTTTTTCTGGCAAAATAATATTTTTTCGTCTCTAAACCATTAAAATTTGAAGCCTGATGCCAAGTATTTTTCGTCCAAAAAGGGTCAAGATACTGCGGAAATCGAATCTTAATAGAGTGGATTCTAACAAAAAAACAGAATAGAAGTTTCAATTTTGAGTGTCTAAAAATCTAAGAAAGAGGTTTCCATTTCCCCCTCGTCTTAAAAATTGGCTCCACAGTATCAGGATCAAGCCTAGTAGTAAGATTTGAATCCCGTAGTGAGTTCCATCTTTATTCATAAAAAAATTAATGGCATATAATTTGCATAGTCTAAAAACCTCATCTGGAGGTCTGGACACCCCCCGCCCAATTCGAGCGATATATTTGAGGCGGGGTTCTCCTTCTTTGCACTAATACATGATACCCATAACGAGCCCTGCGGTAGCTCATATCGAATTCTGGATCCCGTATTACAACGCAGGGATCAATCCAACTGTGCCATCACGGAGTTTTTACACAGTACAAAGATGTGAGACCATTACTTGTACCAGTTATCAGAATCGAACCACTGTTACCAATATTCGAGGCTCTTTTTTCACTACTATGCTATCAAACAGTTCGTGATAACGAACTGTAGGAAGGAGCGACCCGGCTTAATAGTAACCAAAACTCTAAAAAATAGATGTTTGATATCAATAGCTACATCAAAAGAATTGCATTTTAATGCTGATTTTAAATATATAAGTTTCATCATACGAGCCTGAGAAAATTTGCCTTGTTTTCGAAAATAGGAGGAAACAACCCCCAGAAGTCATAGAATATTAACGAAAATCACACGATTCAGCATATCGGCATTCAGCATATAGATTCAGCATATCAGAGAACCCTATTGTAGAAGTTTCAAGCTCCTACCTACAAAAATGTGGAATTTTGTATTTTTTGCCAGAAGGCAGATCATGGATGCGTGTTTATTTGTTTGTTTTTTTCCCCAGGGGTGATCGTATCGACTCACTGGTCCTAGAACCCTGCCAGAGGGCTCATTTTAACGGAAATAAAAATTTCTAGTGCCCTTTTTAAGAGACCAAAAAATTGGAGCGCACATAGGCCCCCTCCCACGCTAATTATTTTCCCGAAGTCACCGGATCAAAATTTTGAGATAGCCATTTTATTCAGCGTAGTCAAAAAACCTTATAACTATGTCTTTGGGGACGACTTAACCCCCTCCTCCCCCCACAGTCCCCGTGGGCGGGGCCACAAGTTACAAACTTTGACCAGTGCTTACATATAGTAATGGTTATTTGGAAGTGTAATGACGTTTTCTGGCGGATTTCTAGGTTGGGTGGGGGGTTGAGAAGAGGGGGATATGTTGGGGGAACTTTCCTTGGAGGAATTTGTCATGGGGGAAGAAAAGTTTCAAGAAGGGAGCGCAGGATTCCCTGGCATTATTAAAAAAAAATAATGAGAAAAACAAATATGAAAAAGTTTTTTCAACTGAAAGTAAGGAGAAGCATTAAAACTTAAAACGAACAGAAATTATTACACATATGATGGGCTCATCTCCTCCTAATACCTCGCTCCTTACGCTAAAGCATTTTTAGTAATTTCAACTATTTATTCTACGGCTTTTGTGATTCAGGGGCCATTTTTAAGAAATTGGGACAAAATTTAAGCTTTAGTGTAAAGAGCGAGGTACTGACGAGGGTTGAATCCCTTCATATACGCAATAAAAACATGAGAATACAGAAGTTCTTTACGTAAGCTAATTTGAAGTTACGTCTACCTTTTACTAATAAGAAGGTTCGTAAAAATTCTTAATTAAAGTTCGTAAAAATATCCAAAATCGGAGGGCAACTAGGCCTCCTCCCCCGCTTCTTTTTTCTCAAAATCGTTCAATCGAAACTATGATAAAGCCAATTAGCAAAAATAATAAACATGCAAATTTCGTTTTAATTATTCATTTGTGGAGAGCCAAATTCAAAACATGCATTGATTCAAAAACGTTCAGAAATTAAATAAAAAAATACGTTTTTTTAACGGAAAACTTCGTATATGAAAGGGGCTGCTTCCTCATCAACGCTCCTTTCTTTACGCTAAAGTTTTTTACTGTTTTGAAAAGTAGAGTTAAGAGAAAGAGTCAAACTTTAGCGTAAAGAGCGGGGCGTTGATGAGAAAGCGTCCCCTTCATATACGAAGTAATTTTTGTTCGTTTTAAGTTTTAATGTCGCTCCTTACTTTCCGTTAAAATTTGTTTTTTTTTTTTTATTTAATCACAAGGTTGAGGTGAGGTGCGAGGCAGTGAAGATGTCTAGCCAACGGGCAGTAGCCTCCAGCACCGTAACAATAGCTGAAATTTAGGATTTTTACTTGATTTGCCAAGGGTTGACCGCCTGAAATTGGTTACTAGGTGGTAAATTGCCAAAAAAGCGGCTAAAAATTAGAAAGTCCTGAACTTTGCTTGAAATGTAGCAGAAACGTACATAGACCCGAAGAGACTTCTCCCAAAAAAGGAGACTCAACTAGTGGTGCCAATTGTGGCAGGAAGAGGGATAATTATTTCATTTCAAAGATTATCCCTTTAGAATATATTTCTTTTTGTATTATACTTGAAAATATCTTTTTTTTTCGTATTTCGATCGAATAAAACGGAAAACAACATCTCCCTCTCTATATTTTTTTGAATCGACACTATGGGACCCAATACCTTCTAGAAAAAAAATCTCTCAGCACTTTGATATATCCAAGCATCTTATTTTGGACAGGGGCCAATCTCAGAAACTGCAGAAAAAGGTCATCCACATGAAGAAAATTGAAAAATACCTGAGAAATTAAAAAAAAACCTTGAGATTTTGATGGGACTCGTGCCTGAATACCTCCCCTCCCTTGCCTACATGCTTGGACTCTTTATATGTACCTGAACCTTTTGTCTGAAATGGAGTATTCCTTTGAAACGATCTGTGTTTCAACTTCTTATGTTTTAATGTATGAAACCCTATTTAATGATTCTCAACTTCTCGTGTGACTTTTGCAAAGTACTACAGATTTTCAATCCGCAAATAACACAATTATGTATAAACAAGAATGAAAGTGAACGAAAATAATCAAATTGATCTATTGCCTGGGTTTAATTATTTTCAAGTACACTTCACGTTATTCATATTGTCACAGTTTAATTTCTTCAAATTTCTTGAAACAACTGTTCTTTGAAATTAAGCTAATAAATTTTAATGCGACTAAAACAGCGAAGCGTCTGTCCCTGAGACATACGACATAAGACATATTTTTTCCACGTTTCAAAGATTCCTTTAATGAAAAATAAATATAAAAAAACTAGCTTTTATCTTAACTGGAGGTTAGGAGCAACATTTAAACTGACGACGAACTGAAATTTTTCAGTATATTACGGGTGAAACCCCTTCCTCAAGCGTCACTCCTTACGCTAAAGTCTTAAAGTTCTATATTATTCTTCTTATTCAGATTAAACGTCCTTGTCTCTGACTAGTCTTTTTCAAAGAATTGCGAAAAAAATTCTAACTTTAGCGTAAAAAGTGATGGTTAAGGAAGGTATATCTCCCTACTATACGAAGAAATTTCTGTTCATTTTAAGTTTTAGTCTTGCTTCTTTCTTTCAGTTCAAAGATTTGTTTTTATTAGATATAATTTTTGACTGTTTTTCAGATCGTGCCTGGAAATCGACTTCCCCTCCCCAGCAAAATATCTACCCTGGAAAATTCCCTGCTATCCACGGAAAATTATCCCTGTGAAAAATATTCCCTGCAGAATCCTGCTGACGTTCACCCCTGGAAAACAAGAGCTAAGAGCTCATATGGCACCTGTGACGAGGCAAGAAGAGCTAAGAGCCAAGGGCTCATATGGTATGAGCTCTAACAAAATTCTAAGAATCAATAGATTAATTTAAAAGAAAAATCAGAGACTTAATGCCTGTCAGGATTTAAAATAAGAGCTCTGAGTCACGATGTCCTTCTAAATATCAACATTCATTAAGATCAGATACCCACTCGTAAGCTAAAAATATCTATTTTTTTCTTATTTTTCCTCCCCCTTTAGCCCCCCAGAATCTGTGAAAACGACTTTATCAAGTCAGTTTGTGCAGCTCCCTGACACTCCTACCAATTTTCATCGTCTTAGCACGTCCAGAAGCACCAAACTCACCAAATCACTGAACCCCCAAAGAGAGTGTATCCGGTTCGGTTACGTCAATTACGTATCGAGGACATTTGCTTTTTCTATCCACCAAGCTTCATCCCGATTCCTCCACTCCAAGTGTTTTCCAAGATTTCCCCCTCCAACTCCCCCCAAGGTCAAAAGATCTTGTCGGGATTTGAAACAAGAGCTCTGAGACATGAATTCCTTCTAAATATCAAATTTCATTAAGATCCAATCACCTATTCGTAAGATAAAAATAACCCAATTTTCACGTTTTCCAAGAATTCCGGTTTCCCCCTCCTCCCCCCAATGTCACAGGATCTTGTCAGAATTTAAAATTAGAGCTTTAAAGCACAAGATCCTTCTAATATCAAATTTCATTAAGATCTGGTCACCCTTTGGTAAGTTACAAATACCTCATTTTTTCCAAATTACCCCCCCCCCCCCAACTCCACCAAAGAGAGCAGATCCGGTCAGGTTATGTCAGTCACGTATCTTAGACAGGTTTTTATTCTTCCCATCCAGTTTCATCCTGATCTCTCTGCTTTAAGTGTTTTCTAAGATTTCCGGTCCCCCCCCCCCAACTGCCCCCCCCCCAATGACGCTGGATCCAGTTGAGATTTAAAATAAGAGATCTGAGTTACAAGGTCCTTCTAAATATGAAGCTTCGTGATCTAGATATGAAGATTCTAGATATGAAGTCTCAACCGGATCAAGTGTAATTGGGGGGGGGGCAGTTGGGGGGACCGGAAATCTTAGAAAATACTTAAAGCGGTGAGATCAGGATGAAACTGGATGGGAAGAATAGAAACCTGTCTAAGATACGTGACTGACATAACCGGACCGAATCTGCTCTCTTTGGTGGAGTTGGGGGGGGGGGGTAATTTTGAAAATTGAGGTATTTGTAACTTACGAAAGGGTGACCAGATCTTAATGAAATTTGATATTAGAAGGATCTTGTGCTTTAAAGTTCTAATTTTAAATTCCGACCAGATCCTGTGACATTGGGGGGAGTCGGAGGGGGAAACCAGAATTCTTGGAAAACGTGAAAATTGGGGTATTTTTATCTTACGAATAGATGATCGGATATTAATGAAATTTGATTTTTAGAAGGAATTCATGTCTCAGAGCTCTTATTTCAAACCCCGACCAGATCTTTTGACACTGGGGTGAGTTGGAGGGGGAAATCTTGGAAAAACACTTGGAGTGGAGGAATCGGGATGAAGCTTGGTGGATAGAATAAACAAATGTCCTTGATACGTGATTGACAGAATCGTACTGGATTCGCTCTCTTTGGGGGAGCTGGGGGGAGGGGTTCAGTGATTTGGCGACTTTGGTGCTTCTGGACGTGCTAGGACGATGAAAATTGGTAGGCGTGTCAGGGAGCTGCACAATTTGACTTGATAAAGTCTTTTTCCCAGATTCGACCATCTGGGGGGCTAAAGGGAGAGGAAAAATTAGAAAAAATTAGGTTTTTATAACTTACGAGTGGGTGATTGGATAATAATGAATTTTGATATTTAGAAGGACATCGTGACTCAGAGCTCTTATTTTAAATCCTGACCGGCATTAAGCCTCTTCGTTTCCTTTTTAAATCAATCTATTGATTCATAGAATTTTGTTAGACCTCATACCATGTGATCTCTTGGCTCTTAGCTCTTCTCGCCTCGTCACAGGTGCCATATGGGCTCTTAGCTCTTGTTTTTTTCCCCCAGGGGTGATCGTATTGACCCAGTGGTCCTAGAATGTCGCGAGGGGGCTCATCCTAACGGAAATCAAAAGTTCTAGTGCCCTTTTTAAGTGACCAAAAAAATTGGAGGGCACCTAGGCCCCCTCCCACACTCATTTATTCCTCAATGTCACCGGAAAAATTCTGAGATAGCCATTCTGTTCAGCTTAGTCGAAAACCTAATAGATATGTCTTTGGGGATGACGTATCCCCCCACAGTCCCCGGGGGAGGGGTTACAAGTTACAAACTTTGACCTGTGTTTACATATAGCAATGGTTACTGGGAAGTGAGCGGACATTTTCAGGGGGAAGTTTTTGGGTTTGGGAGGGAGAGTTGAGGTGGGGTGGGGGGGGGGTATGTGGGAGGATCTTTCCATGGAAAAACTCCTCATGGGGGTAGAGACTTTCAATGAAGGGGGCGCAGGATTTTTTAGCATTATTTAAAAAAAAAAACAATGAAAAGAAAAATATGAGAATTTTTTTCTCCTGAAAGTGAGGAGCAGCATTAAAACTTAAAACGAGCAGAAATTATTGCGCATATGAGGGGTTTATCTCCTCGTAATACCTCGCTCTTTACGCTAAAGTATTTTTAGTAATTTCAACTATTTATTCTACGGCCTTTGGGATTCAAGGGTCATTCTTAAGGAATTGGGACAGAATTTAAGCTTGAGTGTAAAGAGCGAGGTATCGACGAGGGGTGAACTCCTTCATATACGTAATAAAAACATACGAATATAGAAGTTCGTTACGTAAGTTAATTCGTAAATTACGTATATTTTTAACTAATGAAAATGTTCGTAAAAACTTAAAAGTTCCAGTTGCCTTTATAAGTAACCAAAAGGTTGAAGGGCAACTAGGCTTCCTCCACTCTCCTTTTTTCTCAAATTCTTCTGATTAAAACTATGAGAAAGCCATTTAGCCAAAAAGAAAATTAACATGCAAATTTTGTTTTAATTATTTATGTGCGGAGAGCCAAGATCAAAACATGCATTAATTCAAAAACGTCCAGAAATTAAACAAAAAAAAACGATTTTTTTTTAAATGAAAGTAAGGAGCGACATTAAAACTTAAAACGAACAGAAATTACTCCGTATATGAAAGAGGCTTTTCCTCTTCAACGCCCCGCTCTTTACGCTAAAGTTTTTTTACTGTTTTAAGAAGTAGAGTTAATAGAAAGAGTCAAACTTTGGCGTAAAGAGCGAGGCGTTGAGGAGGGAAAGCCCCTTTCATATATGGAGTAATTTCTGTTTTTTTTTTGTTTAAAAAAAAACAACTTTTTTTTATTTAATGAATACCAAGTGCCATAAAAAATAAATTAACACGCATCTGGGATCTTTCTGCAGGCAAAAAATACAAAATTCCACATTTTATGGAGGTAAGAGCTTGAAACATTTGCAGTGTATTTCTCTGATATTCTGAATCTGATGGTGTGATTTTCATAATGATCGCTTGACTTATCGAAGTTATTCCCCCCCCTTTTTTTTGAAAACCAGGCAAATTTTCTGAAGCTCGTAACTTTTGATGAGTAACATTAAACTTAATGTCATATATATATATATATATATATATATATATATATATATATATATATATATATATATATATATATATATATATATATATATATATATATATATATATATATATATATATATATATATATATATATATATATTTATACATATATTGGTTCAGTATAATTTACCAATTCTTTTGTTGTATGAATTTTTATAAAATTCGCTTTGTTAGAGTTTTGGTTAGTCAATAGTAACCAAAATTCGTCTTACTTACAGTTGCCGACACTTCACTAACAGTAGCCGATTCACTTCTTACTTACAGTTCGTTACAATGAAGTGTTTGAATGTTGATGGACTTATTTTTGACGTTTTTAATATGGTTTTTTACTTTTCTCTGAAAAAATCGCTTTTCGGAATTTTTTCTCCAAAATTAATTTAATTAATAACATGTGGCTATCTGAATTGTTTGATTAAATATGAAATTGAGAACAATAAAAAAACGAAGTTTCTAATTGATGGAGAAGTGAACTTTTTCTCTGTTTGCCCGGAAAATAAATGTTTTTTTTTAGCCTTACATCGATCAAATTTTTGGAAGTCGAACGGTCAATATCAAAGATTTTGTCTGTATTCGTTTGCGTGGAAAATGAAACCTAAGCAATAAGATTCAGCCCCTCCCCTACGTCTCTTTGATATTTACCTATGAGTCAAAGGGTTTCGGTCCTGTTTCTGGTATTAGCTAATTCTCTGGGAAGGTTGCGTCTTGGATCCCCTTTCCCATATGCTCTACCGTATCCAGGGGGAGGAGCAAGGGAGTGATCGTGGCACCAGATTCAGCTTCGCCTTAGCATTTAGACACTATATATACCATATGTCTCATGAGAGATAAGCCAGGTCTACTAACATTATCAGAAGTGGAAAGAGGCAAAATTGTCATCACCCCAGGGCGCTCAAAGCCCACCTTTGCCTCTGGTGGCTAAATTTGGTTGGCTATTATTTTATTTGATTGACACGATCATGATGATAGAGCTGCTGTTAGATAGAACATCCAAATTTTCTTTTATCATAAATGTTATTACATTTTTATAACATCATGGTAGTACTATTAGTTGTTCTTCCCTCCTTGTGTTCTTTATGACCTATCTAAAAGATAGTTTCTTATACATTTAAAATAAGAGAAAATATACAAAATCTGAAAATCTTTGTATGTAAAGAAACAATCTATGTAATTGCATTTTATTTATATTAATGGAAAGGCAGTATATATAAATAAAATGTAATTACATAGATTTTTCTTTAAATACAAAGCTTTTCAGATTTTGAATATTTTCTCTTATTTTAAATGTATTTGGTTTTCCCGTTGAGGAAAGTTTTCTGAACCTGGGATCAAATTATTTTGGCAATTTTTTGTAGTTTATTTTTCACTATCTTTTTTAAAATCCTGACCATATAGTATATTATAATTTTCTTTTGTAATTTGTATTTGTAATCCGGAAATAGATTGAACTTGAGAAGCTGTTATCAAACAGTTCATGGTAACGAACTGTAGTAAAGAGCGACCAGGCTCAATAGTAACCAAAAGTCTAAAACACGGAATTTTGAGACCAATATATACATCAAAAAAATTGAAATTTTATGCTGATTTTTAATATATATGTTTAATCAAGTTTACTCTTACCTATCAAAAGTTACGAGCCTGCGAAAATTGGCCTTATTTTTGAAAAAAAGGTGAAACCAACCTCTAAAAGTCAGAGAATCTTAACGAAATTTACACGATCAGACTCAACGTATCAGAGAACCCTACTGTAGAGATTTCAAACTCCTATTTATAAAAAATGTGGAATTTTTTTATTTTTTTTTTGGCCAAAAGAAAGATCACGGATATGTGTTTATTCCTTTATTTGTTTTTTTTTCCAGGGGTAATCTACCCAGTAATGCTAGAATGTCACGAGAGGGCTCATTTTAATGAGAGTTACAAGTTCTTTTTATCGACCCAGTAGTGCTAGAATGTCGCGAGAGGGCTCATTTTAATGAAAGTTAGAAGTTTAAGTGCTCTTTTTAAGTGACCGAAAAAATTGGAGGGTAACTAGGCCACCTCCAACGCTTTTTTCCCCAAAGTTACCAGATCAAATTTTGAAAAATCTCGAAAAATCTAATAACTATGCCTTTGAGAACGACTTACTCCACCACAGTCCCCGGGGGAAGGGCTTTAAGTTATGAACTTAGCCCATTATTTACATATAGTATTGGTTATTGGGGAGTATACTGACGTTTTCTGGGGAGATTTTTTCTGGTGGTGGGGGGTCAAGGGGAATAGATTACGTGAGAAGATCTTTCCATGGAAGAATTTATCACGGGGGAAAAGAACTTCCATGAAGGGTGGCTGGATTTTACAGTTTTATTTAAAAAAGTTTTTCAACTTAAATTAAGAAGCAACATTAAAACTTAAAAAGAAAAAAAAATATTACGTATATGAGGGGGTTTGTCTCCTCCTCTATACCTCTCTCTTTACGCTAAAGTATTTTTAGTAATTTCAAAAGAGCTATTCATTCTAATTAAACGGCCTCAGCGATTCAGGGGTTATTCTTAAGGGATTGGAACAAAATTCAAACTATAGTTTAAAGAGCGAGGTATTGACGAGGGGGTGAACCCCCTCATATGCGGAATAAAAATATACGAATATAGGTTCGTTATGTAAGTTAATTTGTAAGTTACGTATACTTATTACTAATAAAAACGTTCGTAAATCAAATTAAGAGTTTAGTAGCCTTTTTCAAGAGACAAAAAATTTGAGGGCAACTAGGCCCCCTCCCGCCCCTTTTTCTCAAAATCGTCCAATCAAAACTTTGAGAAAGCCATGTAGCCAAAAAATTAAAATTAATATGCAAATTTCGTTATAATCAATCGTGTACGGTGAGCCACAATCAAAACCTGCATGAATTCAAAAACATTCAGAAATTAAATAAAATAAAATAAAAAAAACAAGTTTTTTCATTTGAAAGTAAGAAGGAACATTAAAAGATAAAGTAAGCAGAAATTATTAGGTATATGAGGGGTTTTCGTCCCCTCCTCAATACCTCGCTCTTTACGCTATGGTAGTTTTAGTAGTTTTCAAAAGAGCTATTTATTCTAATTAAACGGCCTTTGTAATTCAGGGGTCATTCTTAAGAAATTGGAACAAAATTTCAGTTTTAGTGTAAAGAGCGAAGTATTGACGGGGGGTGGGTGAACCCTGTCAAAATAAAAATATACGAATATAGAAGTTCGTTATGTACGTTAATTTGTAAGTTATCATGAAAAGATAAATCACCAATGCTACAGCACAAACACACAAAAAAAAAAAAAAAAAAAAAAAAAAAAAAAAAAAAGGAGACAGAAGGAGAAAAGGAAGACTGTTTTCCTAAATTATGTATGATTATTACTAATGAAAACGCTCGTAAATAAAAGTAAAAGTTTTAGTGGTCTTTTAGTAAAAGTTTTAGTAACCAAAAACATTGGAGGGCAACTAATCCCCAAACCCCAACCCTTTTGCTCAATATCGTCCGATCAAAACTTTGAGAAAACCATCTAGCCAAAAAAGGCAAAATTAATAAGCAAATTTCGTTTAATTATTCATGTACGCCGAGCCAAAATCAAAACCTACATTAATTCATAAACGTTCAGAAATTAAATAGAAAAAAGTTTTTTTAACTGAAAGTAAGGAGCGTCATTAAAACTTAAAACGATCTGAAATTATTCCGTATATGAAAGAGGCTGTCCCCTCCTCAGCGCCCCGATCTTTACGCTAAAGTTTGACTCTTTCCCACAACTCTACTTTATAAAAAAATAAAAAAAAAATTAGCGCAAAGAGCGGGGCGGGGAGGAGGAAACAGCCCCTTTCATATGTGGAATAATTTCTGTTCGTTTTCAGTTTTTATGTCGTTCCTTACTTTCAGTTATAAAAGAACTTGTTTTTTTTATTTAATTAATATATTGAGGCTCCAAGTGGAGTCCCAGCAAACGATTCAGCTGAACTGCTACAAGTCAATGAATACTAGTCAGCTACAAATGAACAGCAAGTCAACTTATAGTTGGTTCTAGTACTTGCGAAATGACCGTTTCGCAGAAAAAAAGGCCGTTTGGTTAATATAGCAAAGGATTTATTTTATATTTTGCTCCAGATTGTGGTTCCAAGTCGGTTGTCGTTTCAGTTTTTTTTTCGTGAATTTTGACAGAGTTCCAAGACGGTTTTTTACAAATTTTACGTTTCTTTCTTAAATAATTTAGCTATTTTTGCCCAGATAGACGAATTCACACAAAGACAATGTATGCGCCTAATGCGGGATAGTATTTGGACAACCTTATAGAGTAAAAATTAAAACCCATACACAACTTCTAACTGGAGGGGGTGATATTTCTGAGGAGAGATCTTAATATTCAGGAGAGCGCGGGCCATGTCACCTCTTTCTGATTACATCCCCGTGACAACTTCTTCTAGAAAATATTAAATTGCATCCCTTCAATTTAGCCCAATCTTCTTATTGTAGACTCATATTTTAAAGTATGTTAATTTAGGAGCCAACTTTATTTATGTCCTACGTTGTTGAAATAAGATTCTTGAAATAAGAAGTGACTTTGAATATCGTCTTGGAAATGTCAACGTTGGTTCAAAATGATTTTTTTCAGCAATCCTCAGGTAATTGATTAGAAAAAAGAAAACCAAATAAAGTAATGCGCATGTTCATAAATCTTAACTTGTTTTGAAACTTCCTTTTTCATGAAGTCACTTGGTAGTACTAACCCAGTTGCGAATTTACGTGCAATTTAGATTCCGTTACTTTTGGCAAAAAGTAAACTCCACTATTTTTCTTAATGCCGTCACCACACAGGTACTCGGAGAAAATTTTAGACTCCGCCCTAAGAAAGTACATAAAGGGCCGAGAGAAACGGATTTTGAACGCTGTCAATCTAGACGCTGAGACTAGATCATTTGCACTCTAAGTAACTTAGGCTTAAAAGGCTGTGATTGGAAAAACAATGGATCCCTTAGACCCTACTGGTACTTATTAGACATTTATATTTTGCTTTGTGCAGTGTTGAATGATGACAAGTTGATATGGGCACAGACAAACCGTATGATCCAGGAGGAATTGTTCTCATTTTGCTAGTCAGTTTTGGCGCATTTTTTGCAATCGAAGTGCCTAACTCTGCAACAGAGATTCCTGTTGCAAACTTATTCCGTAATAGCACCATATTGGACTTTATGTTGGACTTATTAATTGCTGAGAATGATAATGAGAACTTGCCTTTTGAGTTGCGGAAACTTGATAAGATTGTCAAATTTGCAAAAAGGAAGTTAGATCAGCAAATTGTTTCGCAGCGCTTTCTGTCAATTAACAGGCAGTCAAAACTTCGTGGTGGTATGTACTATTTTGTATGTTTTCTTCCTATTTTTGTGTTTGCTTTGTTTTTATTGGATATAGTGGATGAATGTAAATATTAGATATATGTTTGGAAAATTTAGAATAAATATTGACAAAACAAATGTTAATGATTAGGTGTCTTGTAAGTTGATTTTTTTTTTTGCTCAAGGGAGGGTGGTAACCTGTTTAACGTACACACTACAAGCTAGATAAGGGGGTGTTGGAGCTTGTACCCCACCCATAATCTCAAATTTTAATGTTTGCCCTAATATATTCTCCATACTTTTCACACAATTTCCCTTTTTACGTTTTTTTCGAATCTCCCCCCCCTGGAATGATTACTTCTGACATGCCTACCGGTGGCCACGGGTATGAGGAGGGGGAGGACCATTTATGCTACTGTTTTTACTCTAAAATTTGTAGTTTTAGACTAAAACTATTAAATAATTTACTATGGTCGTAGTTTTGAAGCTTAAATATCCATTTTCACGCAATATACTTTCTTTTAAAGCAGTGTTAATATTTTCCTCGCACTTGTATCTCAATAGCTTTTTTCTTGTTTTTGACCAGGATTTTTCGCTGACATTACAAGAATAATTTTATAAATCAACAAAACTTGAGTGTTTCATTTTAATCGAATTTTCATCGTATAGGTTGTCAGTTTCTTGTTTTTTTTGCGTGAAAAGAACTTGGACAAAGGAGAATAATGCATCATCCCAATGTTTACAGGTATGTAAAGGTAAGTAGCCTAATTAGACAGCTGGAAGTCTCAGGAGAGGGATACTTTCAAAAAGTATTCAAGAGGAGATAGATGGAGTCGTACGACGTGGCGTAACTTAAAACGGGGGACGGGCGGAGCGTGGATTTGGGTGATGAAGCATGGCGTGGTAGATCGAGTTGGAGCATGGTGCAGAGAAAATACATATGGCTTAGCGTATTACTTCCGTGGCAAATTGATGTGGAAAGACAGCCAACTCTAATTACTGTTGGATTTCAGCCTATATACTCGATCAGTATTCTTGGAATCTTGTTTTGTCAAAATATCATTGTATTTACGAAACTGTTGTATTTACATCTTAAGATCTGGGCAGCAAAGTATTTAGTCTGTGGCTTCCTACATTCACAATTTTTGGTACGAAGTGAAGTATCAAATTAAATGCTCTAAAAAAAGGAACAAAATGTGTAATTAAGTAACTAAGTAAGTTTGCTGAAACTTCAAATCCAGTTTAATACCCTTTGGGCTCAGGGGATGCCCAGGGCACAGAGGAGGTACGGTGTCCTGTGATCCGTTTCTTGATTAAAAAGGAGACTAGATCTCAGCATAGGCGATGAATTTGTTTGGTACAGAGTTTGGTACAGCCTACCCGAATTTGATGACGCGTGGCGGAAGGAGAATGTGTAACGGATGATGGAGAGGGGTTGACCTCTTACATACAAAATTTTATACTTGTGATTTTTTAAGCAATAGAATGAGTAGGATTCAAAATATATTACGGTAGAAAAAATTTAAAACCTTACAAGAGGTCAAATTTATGGAAATAAAGGGGACAAGTTAATTAATTATTTACCACCTTCTAAATAATTGCTATTACTAATAATTAGGCCACCTTTTTTTAAAAAAAAAATTGCCAAGAATCTTATCTTTAAATTAATCATGGAATATGGGACGTCAGAACAAGTGCTTTACAAAGTGGTAGATATTTGAGCAAAATTTTGAAAGTTCTGTGTTAAAATGATCCAAGTTCTTTCCTCAATGCCCAAGAAAGTAATTGAAATGAGCTATCGAAGTCAATTGAACATAGAGCAGGCCTTTATTATCGGTTATTTTTTAAGGCTATTAACGCAGCTTCAGTTTTTACCACAGATAATTTTAGCTCTAAAATTTAAATTGTATGTGGTTAAGCTTGAATTCTGCAGCGGATATTCTTATGAAAGCTTCGCGTGTTGTGAATTCAGTCTTTTATGACAGGAAGTTCAGCTTTGTTAGTGACTCTTCTTCCCTTTTTTTAAATGAGAGTCCTCTTTTATAAAACAATGATTTAAAGTGATTGTTTCAATTAATCTTATGCCAAATACTAACTATCTCTAGCCTACTTGTCTGTCCAACATTTTTATAACCAAATTCAAGGGGGCCAATGGGGATACAGACTTAGCATACTTATATCAAATTAAAATCACATGCAGAGAAGCAGCTACCATCAACAAAACTAAAATTTTGTTTCTCGTCCATGGAATAGCATAAGCTCCGTAGAGCGTGATGTGTCTGCCACGCGGTATTCAGTCGAAGCTTAGTTGTTTCGATCATGATTCCCAAAAATTCAATGTAATCTGAATGTAATGATTTACACTGTCTTGGGAGAGAAGGAAGAGTATGATTTTGAGCGTGTCGGTGTAGAGAAGAAGGCTTCGTGGATCAAATTAGTCGAAAGGTTTAAAATTGATAGCTTAAATAGGTTGAGGGTCCCTAATGAATCCTTTCTGCTCCTTCTCTACCAACCCGTCAATATAGACAAGTTATACCTCTTTAGAATCATAACTATTTAGAATGTTAATGCATAAGTTAAATGCATGTTAGGCACAGAAAGTGGGCTTCTGCACTTATTAGAATGTGCTTCCGCCCCCTCCCCCTTCCTTCTTCTTGTATCTCTACCTGATCAAAGGGATCATATGTGATTTGCACATTCGCGCCCACGGATTTTTTTTTAGTGAAAAGTTGAGATGCCCCTTGTCATTGGAGTCATAAACATGTCAGAATCGATATTGAGTAAAACTTGAGGGTCCTTAGTGGTGTCTTACCTCTAAAGCTTCCAGGATCCTTATCTTTTGGAGCAAGGCTGTTTCGGGGGGCTTGCAACAGGCTCACAAATGATAGTCTATTATCAAAGGGGTGAAATTTTGCGATATTCTTAGAACTCGACCTGATTGATTTCAGAGAATCAAAGTCCATGGTTGAAAAGCTTTTGCTTCTCCTTTCTTTGGAGGGGGATCGAATGTGAAACATCAAATTTCATCAGATATTCCTTATTATGCACCCATATCTGGTTGTATTCTTGTCTCCGGTGTGCATGAAGCATCACAGTGCTTAATCCTTTGCAGGAATAATTACTTTGTCGATAATATTGGTAAAAAAAAAAAGGTAAAGGATACGGCATTAGACTTTACAGTCCGTACCGGCGGCGCTGATCTCCGTTTCTTGGCCCTTCAGCCAGGAAGTGCAGTGGGGGGTTGGAGGCCAGCCATCCTGTGCTTTCACACACCCTTCCTGTTTACCTTCCCCAGATTTCTCCAGGTACCCATTTAGAGCTGGGTAGACTCTGGCTGAGCTAAAAGAGTCACACCACTGACCCCCGTCCCAAACTGAACAATTGGATACTCTGGGACTTGAACCCGCGTCCTCTCAGACGAAGGATCCCGAATCCAGCGCACCAACCCACTCGGTCAGGACGGCTTAATATTGTAAATATATTGTAAATATATGTTAATATTGTCGATAATATTGTAAATATAATGGCAAAAATCTCTTAGATGTACTTCTTCTACAAAAAAATATAAAGACCTCTCAAAACGATTCAATGATAGGTTGTTCTATTTTTAGTAACACCTTTGTTTTTACTTATTTATTTATTGAAAACCTGTCAAAAGAAAGGATGGAGGATTTAAAAAAGAAGAAAAAAGGGTCACAGCAGCAAAGAATTAATGAAGACAGCTGTTATGTCGAGAAAAAGAAAAATATTACTAAGGAAGTTGCAATTCTATATTCTTGTTATAATTGATGTTATTATTATTATTACTTAGATATTTTTCTAAGACCACGCTGCCTTTCTATAAAAGTTCAAGTAGGGATAAGTAGTTTTATTCGACAGTGAAAATAGATGCAAAAAGGTCCAGATATTTCGGCCACATACATCAGTGATTTTCATCAGCAGATAAATTGATCGATCACACAATCGCATCAATGATCGTCATCTGCTGATGACGATCCCTGATGTTTGCGGTCGAAATAGACAGAAATTTTTGTACCTGTTTTACACTGTCTAATAAAAGTACTTATCCCGATTGAACTTTTACTTGTTCATTATTATAATTATTATTATCATTATTATTATTGTTATTGTCATTATTATTCTTATTCTTATTGTTATTATTATTATTATTCTTATTATTATCATTATTTAAGTTTTTTTTTTTTTTAACCCAAACATGAATATTCTTTAGAGAAAGGCTAATGTATTTTCAACACCTTATCTTTTTTTTGTTAAAAAGACCAAAAATACAATTGCATTGTTGCATTTTATACGGCAAATTCAAACGTGAGAAATCCCTAATCTTGAAATGTTTTGGCAATGTCTTGAATTCGATGCCAATGACCCAAGATCACTAGGCCAGTGCGTTTGTCTGTCGCGATTCAAATAAAAAAGAAAAAGAACAAACGCTTGGGTTAAAACCGAATGAAGAAAAAACAAATATATGACTAATATTAAAACTTTTGAAATTGCCTTTGTTTTGTATATCTTGATGAGATTACTTGTAGTAATCGGTAGGGGAAAATTCCTGGGGGGGAGGGAAAAAATATAAATGAATAACTGCATTTTCAAGTCACATTTTTTCATATAGGAAGGATCCAGAGGGATCCGGAAAGGAGTCCTTGAGAAATACCCCCCTTCGTGCAGGCATGTAGCTACACAATACAGAAAGGGGTCCGGAAATTTTGCGAAGAAGGTGCGGTGCTAGAAAACAGTTAGATTTAATCCCGAGCATCTGTTTCATGCATTTTTTAACCCAAAATTCCTAAAAGCCGTAGACGGGTCCTAAAAGGCTTCTCCTATTTCCTCTACTGTGTGAAGCCGTGAGCATAATTGCAGGAAATATCATATATGCACGAAAACTTGTTTTTTAAGGTAGAAAATTATTTACTGACGACATCAGTGTTTACTTTTCCATTGCTGTTTCATGCATTTTTTAACCCAAAATTCCTAAAGGCCGTAGACGGGTCCTAAAAGGCTTCTCCTATTTCCTCTACTGTGTGAAGCCGTGAGCATAATTGCAGGAAATATCATATATGCACGAAAACTTGTTTTTTAAGGTAGAAAATTATTTACTGACGACATTAGTGTTTACTTTTCCATTGCTGTTTCTCATGTTTTTAGATCAAAGAGGGGCGATAGAGAAATTTGCTTGTGCAAATATTGAAAGTAAGTTAGTACAATATCCACGCTTGAGAAAGATTAGCAAAAGACTGGACCAAGATTAGTTTTTACTATAAATAGTCTTAGAAAATGAACAATTTGTCTAGACTTGTTTACATTTTTGCGCTGTTATCTATTTATAATTTGAACATAGATTTTTATTCATAATTAGGACCTTTTTTCTAAGAATGAAGACTTGATAAAAAAAGAGATCAAGATTGAAATAGGTAGATTAGAAACACTATTTCCGAAAAATCCTTACAACAAATTTTAGTTCTGCACGGGGCTAAGCACCTCTTAGGATGTTATACAAAATGACCGAATCACGCAAAAGTCAGTGTCTACAAGTTCAGGTGAAGTAGAACAACAGTCATGGAGTGTAGAACATGTACACAGTCCTTCCCTTAGAAAAAAAATATCTTCCTAATATTTTTTATTGTGATTTTTTCATTAGAGGCTATACGGTGTGGGTGTTTTAATGCAACCACGGTTTTCCGCTACTTTATGTTTCCCGCCACCCAGGAAATCTTGCATCATTAAGAGGATTAGTTGGGTCAGAATAGACAGGTTAGGTCAGTTTAGTCTATGTCTATGTCTATATCTATGCCTATGTTTTTGTCAATGTCTATGTCTATGTCTGTTCTTATGTCTGTGTCTATATCTATGTCTATTCTGACCTACCTAAATTAAAAGGTGGCGCAAAACCGTGGTGGCCTTAAAACACTGCTACGGGCTATACAAATGGCTAAACATAGAAATACACCAACTTCTATCCTCCAAATCAAAACCTGTTGTATGTCCCTTTGATAAGAACAAAATAATTAACAAAGTTGTCAACTGCTGAGTCAAAAATGATCGCTGCGAGTCTTTGTGAGTGAGATAGAAGAACAAGAAATGCTCCATTTTCATGGGAAAACCTTTGAATTCTCTCTCGCGTTCTTTCTTCCTCCCTCTCTATCCCTTCCTCTTTCTCTTTCTCGGATGCTTCTTTTCTCGTTTTAAATGGGGAAACGGTTATCGTTTTTTCCTGACTTTCATAACAAAATCAGTTATTTAGTTCATGTGCCTAACTTCTTTTGAACATTAAAAAACAAACTTATCAGGAAAAAGGGAGCAATTTAATTGTTGTTTCTCAGGCTGAGGGGAACCCCGTTTCATTTCTAATTCTATCATACAATACATGATATGTCTAAGTTTTTGCTGTGATTTCGTCTTTTCATCGAAATAGGAGGCCCACTAAATTATTTTCCTAAATTATTTTCCTGATTTTGCAAAGAGGAGGACGGCCTTCAAACAATATTTGAATCATACCAGTGAATTTACCAGAATCATACCAGTGAATTTATCATACCAGTGATCATACCAGAATTAATCATACCAGAATCATACCAATGAATTTACCAGAATTTACCAGAATCATACCAGTGAATTTAGTATGTCGAAGAACTGTGTGTTCACCCTTTCAAAGCTCTATCTCCTAACAAAAAATGGTATTTTATTCTTATGTGATCACTCGAACTTTTTAATTTTTGCTTCTTCTAGTTGAGCCATGTCAAACCTGAACTTATAGAAAACTAGAAAAGAACTTATTGAAATTTAAACTCTAGATCAAACGTCCTTTTCAAGTGATGAAAAATGTCATTTATCGGCATTTTATGGTTGAAAATCACAATTGTGGCTCAACAAAGGATAAAACTGATTTAATTGATTAATTGCCAACTTGTTAAAAAGTTGCTAGAAATAACTTCTTCAAGTATCAATATTTCAACTCATTTAAAAACTTGATCTGTGCACGAAGGGGGGGGGAAGGGAAGAAGAGATTGCCCTCATTTCCATTTAGAAGTAGCTCAAAAGAGGTTTTGCAACACGTCAACTTCAACTGGAAAATGTTCCTTATCCCTCCTCCAAGATAAGAGTAAACTATTGTTTAGCTGTAAATAATGAAGGGTTTAACCGAAATCAGAACTTCTTGGGAGGGTATAAAAAGGGAGGCTTTATAAAGGTTAGAAAGGACGAGGGAGCTTGCACATCTCTTTTGGCCTTGGGCAGCCTACTAGTAGTAGCAGCAGTTTAGCAATGTTTGGAATTTCATCAGGGAAGGTTTGAGTACGGTGGCCAAAATTTAGACTCCAAAATTTTGAACCAAAACCGAGAAGCAAAGATGCATTTACTTTTAAAGGGCACGTTACGGGATAGATAGAATAAAAAAAGGAAAGATGGTTAGATATATGAAAAATAAGAAAATAAATACTGAAAAATTGTTAAATTTTTGAGAATTTGGAGGGTCAGGCTAAGAAGCCACCCGTGAGTATTTTGGGTTCACATTTTTTTTTTAAGTACCAATATGGTTCGAAAGTAAGCACAGGTTTTTATATGCAATTTGAGACCGATTTAGATTCAAGACAGACAAAATTATCAAGCGGTACAATAAGCTACCTCCCCATTAGAATTAAAAGACATACGATACCCCTCCCTACCCTACTAGGATACGATTTGCCTAATATCCCTTCCTACTAACATACGATTTGCCCTTTGCATTAAAGGGTTGGCAGCTCAAATTCGCGGTAATTTTCATTCATTTCAAGCTTTAAAGCCTCAAGCGCGAGAACTTCAGTTTATGCTTGTCCATTTCAATTATCTTGGAAGTTCTTAAGCGAGTCTTTGATAGGATACACTCCTCTGGTCAAAGCTCCAAATAAGTCTGAAAACAACTTAAGATAAATTAGGCCGTTTTAACATCTCAACCCCTGTCTAATCTAGGGTGTCCTGCTTTGATATCTCCCTTGCAGGCTATCGTGTGGTGTTTAGTTAATTAATGTCTTGTTGTGCAAATTTTATGTGATACTCAAGACATAAGAAGTATGTTTGCAATATAACCGATATCACTAACTCATCAGAGATTACATAAAGTTCAGTAAGTAAAAATAATTATAATCGTGAGAGCGATTCTTGAGTAACATCGCAAACAATCTGTCTTGTTGCAGTTGTGACGTGCAGTCTCATAGTTAAAAACTAGTACAATGAACGACCCCTTCACATACTTTTTTGCCAATAATTTTCGAAAAGAACCAAAGTTCATTGACTTCAAATATTGCCATGACTCTAAAGAATCTGAATCTCGAAAGAATCAAATGCCAACAATTTGTGTTACTTGAAATAAAATGAATTTATTCAAATCACGGCAGCGACAGCTATAACTGTACTGAGAAGAATGTAAAAAATTTGCAAAAATGTTTGAAATTGAAATTTGAACAACGGATATATTTATTAATAACTATTAATTTTTAATTGTCTTATTTCCTGGATTCTTTTTAATACAATGGATGCTGCTTCTTGCATCTGATTACGAATACCACAAATAAAACCTTCATAGTGGTTTTTTAAGTGGTTGTGATTCACTTTTTATGTTCTGGAGTGTATGATGACTCTTGCTTAAGTGAATTTTTAAGGACAGATTGCTCAATTTCTGGTAATTTTGTATGCTGAATTTTTGTACTATTAGAAGTAAGTAGATTACATACAAACATGGGTCTAAACGGCAATTTATTCCAAAGGAGAAGGTAAACCAATCAAACAGAGAACCTCCAAACGTCTAAATTTGAATTGGCGATTTTTTTTTTTTTTTTTAGTATTTGAAATATTTAATAATAATAAGAAAGTGTAAAAGATTTCCTTGGGCAAAAAATTGCAATGCGTTAAGAAAGTAAAGCATAACTCTCGAAATGGCCAACTAGTCTTTCTTTTCTTGTCTTGTCTTTAATAACTAAGGTAAGCCACTGGGAGGTGAGTGTTCTAAAAGGAAATTCAGAATCTCGTTAAAATCAAAATTTTACAATATTAAATTGAATTAAATTAAAATTTAATAAAAATATTAAAATCAAATCAAAATTATAGACCAACTTTGGGAGCACAGAGCGCGGACGTAGGACAAGGGGAGCATATGGTTTACATTTTTTTTTTCAATTGCTTTCTCATCAGACAAGCGCATGTGTTGCATGGCTGGCTGAAAGCCTATAATTTAATAACATTTTCTGAGTTACTACCTCCCTTGCATATATCCTAGGTTACACTTATATAATAAAATTAGAAATTTGATTATGTTTTTAAGGCTCTACCGGAATTTTGTTCAAGCACCTATTGTTATTGATTGTATCAAATTACAAAAGTATTTATCAAATCATTCATTTTAGGGTACCACTGTTGTGGCGTATGCATTACGTAACGAACATTTACATTCGGGCTCAAACAGGCTTCAACGCAGGGTCTAAACATTAAGCTAGGAAAAGGTTTGACGGCCGACGCAAAAGCTTTAAAAAAGTTAGGGTCAGTGGTAACAATCAAGGAACAGGAGGGCATTCCGCTTCGATCTTTTTGTCCCTCCCTCGGATTTCGAAAAATATCTCATTTTGGTATTTTCTTTCAGAAAAAGCAAAAATGACTTCCATAAATCTTGAACAATATATCCCCCCCACTTTTCATGAATTGGCACCAATGGTTGGGATGGAGAAGTTTTGGGGTCTCAAGTGGCTAAATGCTGCGGAAAATTTGTAATCTTAGCAGGTCATTGTAAATCATGAGCGCCGCCAGGAAATTTCTCAGGGTGTGCAAGTACTACCGCGAGCAGGGATATGCGCAATGAGGACTTAGAGCTCCCAAGGATCGAGTTTTGGGGGACTTGTTATTCAAATTATGAAGTTAAATTCGTTTTTTTAATATTCCCCCCCCCCCGAACTTTTTTATTACACGAATCTTCGAAGAAATTCTTGCGCTCCTGCCTGGCCAGGGACTTTATTTTTACCAAATTTAAATGGAAATATTTATCATTTTCCAATTTTTTTAAATTTTAGAGTCTTCTTGTTTCAAAGGCGGCATTACTCCTTCTCCATTCTCTGCTGGCACCAATGTCCTTTAAGCATTTCATTGAGTATTGACACATGCAGAATTGCAATAACTAGCTTTTTTTACTTCTTTGAATTTAGTTTAAAATTCAAATGACTGTGCCACTATCGTTGTCTTCTATAGCGATGTCGTGTTTTTTTTTATCGTTATATATTATACCTGTTTTTAATTTATAACTATCTATCAAAGGTTGTGATGTCAGACCGATTTCATTAGCTCACCGAAAAGCAGGAGAAAATAGCCAAGTAAATTTGGTCTGTTTGCAGTTCAACGTCCGACCTACAGCCCAAATCCAAATTAAAACTACTTAAAATGCACAGACAACTTGGAATTGTTTTGGCAACAGATCTTGACTTTTTTAAGTGTCATTTCAGGAAGCTGCTATGGTGAAGCTTCCTCTTTTCCGCATAAAAGAGTAAGCGGAAAGAAACCAAAAACTAAAGCTTATTTTAATTGAAAAAAATAAACAAAAATAAAGATAATTTGTTTCAATAGGGTTTATATACACCTATTGATGAGGTCAACAGGAATTTATTTTGTGTTCCAGTATTTCTGGGAATGGGCAAATTAAAAAAAAAAAGGTGTATAACAATCAACTTCAATTTTGGATCAATTTCAGGGGATTTATGTGACAATCTCAACGTTTTGAGAATATGATTGAAGCAGTGATTAAACCTCTCTTTCAAAACACGAAAATAGAGTATCAAACAGTTCGTGGTAACGAACTGTAGTAAGGAGCGACCCGGCTCAATAGTAACCAAAACTCTAAAAAATGAAATTTTGATACCAATAGCTACATCAAAAGAATCGCATTTTAATGCTGGTTTTAAATATATAAGTTTCATCAAGTTTAATCTTACCCATCAAAAGTTACGAGCCTGAGAAAATTTGCGTTATTTTAGAAAATAGGGGAAAACGCCCCCTAAAAGTCATAGAATCTTAACGAAAATCACACCATCAGATTCAGCGTATCAGAGAACCCTACTGTAGAAGTTTCGAGCTCCTATCTACAAAAATGTGGAATTTTGCATTTTTTCCCAGAAGGCAGATCACGGATGCGTGTTTATTTGTTTTTTTTTTTTTTTCCCAGGGGTGATCGTATCGACCCAATTGTCCTAGAATGTTGCAAGAGGGCTCATTCTAACGGAAATGAAAAGTTCTAGTGCCCTTTTTAAGTGACCAAAAAAATTGGAGGGCACTTAGGCCCCCTCCCACGCTAATTATTTTCCCAAAGTCAACGGATCAAAATTCTGAGATAGCCATTTTATTCAGCGTAGTCAAAAAACCTTATAACTATGTCTTTGGGGACGACTTACTCCCCCACAGTCCCCGTGGGAGGGGCAACAAGTTACAAACTTTGACCTGTGCTTACATATAGTAATGGTTATTGGGAAGTATACAGGCATTTTCAGGAGGATTTTTTTGGTTTGGGGGAGGGGTTGAGAAGAGGGGGATATGCTGGGGGAACTTTCCTTCGAGAATTTGTAATGGGAGAAGAAAATTTCCATGAAGGGAGAGCAGGATTTACTAGCATTATTTAAAAAAAAACAATTAAAAAATAAAGTGAAAAAGCTTTTTCAGCTGGAAGTAAGGAACAGCAATAAAACTTAAAACAAACAGAAATTATTACCCATATGAGGGGCTCACCTCCTTCTAATACCTCGCTCTTTACGCTAAAGTATTTTCAGTAATTTCAACTACTTATTCTACGGCTTTTGTGATTCAGGGGGCCATTCTTAATGAATTGGGATAAAATTTAAGCTTTAGTGTAAAGAGCGAGGTACTGACGATGGGGCGAATCCCCTCATATATGTAATAAAAACATGAGAATACAAAAGTTCTTTACGTAAGCTAATTTATAAGTTACGTAAATCTTTTACCAATAAAAAGATTCGTAAAAAATTAAAAGTTCTAGTTGCCTTTTTAATTAACCAAAAAATCGGGGGGCAACTAGGCTTCGTCCCCCGCTCTTTTTTTTTCAAAATCATTCGATCAAAATTATGAGAAAGCCAGTGAGCCAAAAAAAAAATAAAATGCAAATTTCGTTTTGATTATTCCTCTGCAGAGAGCCAAAATCAAAACATGCATTGATTCAAAAAAGTTCAGAAATTAAATAAAAAAAACAAGTTTTTTTAACTGAAAGTAAGGAGCGACATTAAAACTTAAAACGCACAGAAATTACTTCGTATATGAAAGAGGCTGCTTCCTCATCAACGCCCCGCTCTTTACGCTAAAGTTTTTTACTGTTTTAAAAAGAAGAATTGAGAGAAAGAGTCAAACTTTAGCGTAAAGAGCGGGGCGTTGATGAGGAAGTAGCCTCTTTCATATACGAAGTAATTTCTGTGCGTTTTAAGTTTTAATGTCGCTCCTTACTTTCAGTTAAAAAAACTTGTTTTTTTTATTTAATAGGAATAAAGATTTAGTAACTTTCGTTTTCTTTTACAGATCTCCTCGTATGGCTACCCGTCAGTTTTGTCCTCCCAACTCTAAGAAGAAGGAGGAAGGACAAAAAACACCATCATAAACGCTACGCAGAATTTGCAGATGACTCTGAATCCCGTTTAACAGATTTGCAGCGTCTCTTCAATCCAAATTTGACAGATTACTTCTTTGATCTAAACTTAGGTCCCTTGCTTTCTCGAGTTGATGGGTACTATGGACTTCTTGGGGTGGAAGACGAACAATGTCGTTATTTGATAGATTGTTATGCTGGCAATTTAGGTGAAGATTTGTCACCCATCAGTGATCTCCTTTTAACACTTTATAGGTAAGTGAATTTCTTCACAGAGATACGAAGCTACCATAAGCACAGGCTAGGAACCTTACGGCTAAAATCATGTTATGACCATTGATTGTCAGTTTAATTTACATATACTGACATTTATTCCTTAAAATTTTTTCATATTTTTTTTTATGAAAGTAAAGAAAGTGAAAACATTTCCAAACGTACCTTGTTTTCAGTAAAGCGCAAATTGTGTTCTGGACTTGAGAAACCATGGGGGTTATCAGCCCTACTCATTTTAATTTTGGCTTGTCCTGAGTTTGACTTGGCTATTTTATTGTAATTTCTCCTCATTTTTAGTTTAATTTATTCATTGATAGTGATTTGTGGTAGTTTTACTCTTAGAAGATTTTTGACTTTTTTTCTCTCATTCTTAGCTTAATGGTGCTCTTTAATTTTCTCGGAAAAATTTGTTTTGTGGAAATAGTTTTTTAAATTAATTTCTGTTCGTTTTTTATTCACAGTCTTTTTCATGGAAAAAATAATATTTGTATCTTATCGGTTTTTTTCTGTAAAAATCCATAGTACGGGTTGCTATTTGAGTGTTGGAGAAAATTTTTCAACAATATTTAATCCTGACACAAACAGCATTTTTAATTTAATTTTATAGCTTCTGAAGTTGACCTGAAAATAAAACTTAATACCAATTAAATAAAACTTAATCCTATAATGAAATAAATAATTATTCATTATTTTAATAAATAATTACTAAATAAATAAGTATTCAATAAAAAATAATAATTATAAATAAATATTATTTATATAAATAAATAATTATTCTTAAATAATTAAATAAAACTTAATGAAAATAAAACTTGATCCTAAAGTATTCTATCTATGCTCTTTGACAATCTGGATGTACTTGCACTCTTTTGATTTATTTAAATTGTAAAAGCCGAAGTAGTAATAGTATTATCCCACAAAGTTTCAATTTATTATCCCCCCCCTCTTTCTCGATATATTGCTGAGGTGTCTTATTGGCAACCATAAACAGTGCCTTTTAATTTATTTTAAAACAACATTTAGTTTTAAAGCATAAGCCAATTGCGTAATTGTGGGAGGGGGTTGAAATGCCTAATATCCCTAAAGAAATAGTTGCTTCACCGTTCTACTATGATGAACAAAATGGCCGTCTCGAAGTTTTGACTGGATGTGTTTGGAAAATGAATAGGCTTGAGAAAAGGGCTGCTTGGCCTCCAATCTCTTGTCACTTTTAAAAAGGGCAGAAGAACTTTAAGTTTTGAGTTGAATTAGCTCCTTTAAAAGTTTCAAAGATATTTCTAGCTATTGTTATAGAGTAACGCTGCCACTATGATATTGCTTACATGCTCTTTAGAAAACCTGGAAGCATACAGTTTTTTCCTTTAACTGAAAATCCTAAACGTTCCCTAAAAGTTTCATCTTAATACCTTTCGCGTCGTTATTTAGATTAACTGTAGTGGTAGTATTGGTACTGTGGTGGTAGGTATCCCCACAACTTACCCTTAAACGTTAACCTGTATGTTTATGTACTTGAAATTTTCATCTCAATACTCTTAGCCCTACAAGTAGTTGCAATAGAAGTAGTAGTACTAGTAGTAGATGGAACAGTAACAGTAGCATTAGCACTTAGCAGTAATGTGCACATATTGCCTTTTGGTGACATGATCACTACGTTTAAGTATTCTCCGAAAGTTTCAACTTCGTACCCAAATCAGTTCTTAATCTATGCTATTTTGACAATGCACATGTACATAACTTCTTTTGATTTAGCTCAAATTTCTCCTTAATACTCTGACTCTTCAAAAGGGCACTTCCAATCAAATGAGCTCCATCCGATCCAAATTTAATAAAATGTTCTATAAAAACCTTATATGCCCCCGATCACTTTGACTCTTAAAAAGAAACTGGAACATCTGATTTCCAATCAAATGAGCCTCCTCTAGAATTTATACGACCGTTCATTCCATAAGAACTTTATATCCCCTAAGGGCATAACTTATAATCTTTTCGCTGAGGGCTCAAGGGTGGTTTCATCCTCTAAAACATAATTTCCAGATCTTTCAACTACGCTGAACAAAATTGCTATCTAAAAATGTTCATTAAATGTGTTTTGGGAATTGATAGGCGCGGGTGGGGCTTGTTGCCCTCCAATCACTTTTGACCATTAAAAAAGGCCATTTCAATTTCCCACCCAATGAGCCTTTTTTGAAGTTTCTACGACAATAAATAGCCATTCCAAAATTTCTATCAGATGAATTTTGGGAAAATAAGTGGTGTTGGGGGGGTATCTATCCTCCGATCAATCTGAATATTAAAATGGGCATTAGAACTTCTGATTACCAATCCAATGAGCCCCCTTCAAAGCTTATACGGCCACCCTTTCCACTCTTATATACCTTACATACCCCCAGAGAATAACTTACAACCCTTACCCTGAGGACTCTGGGAGGTTGTCATCCTCAAAGATATAATTCCGGACCTTTCAACTACTTTGAACAAAATGAATATATCAAGATTTTGATTAGACATGTTTTGGAAAATGGTTGGTGTGGAAGGGGTGTTAGTTGCCCTTTAACCACTCTCGACTATGAAAAAGGGCAGTAGTTCTTCTAATTTCCAGTCGAATGAGCCCTTTTCAAAGTTTCTACGACAACTCCTTCGATACAAACTGCCCTGGTCTAAAACCAAAAAAAAATAAATAATAATACATTGTACCCACGTCACTTTTTACTAAGGCAGAGCTATTACAAATTGATAATAAATATGTTAATTTCATCAAGTCACTCGTCAAAAGATTTTTAGCTCAAGACAATTTCCATAGTTTTAGAAAAAAAGGAGAAACAGTCTCTAAAAGGGAAGAGATCAACACACAATCCATCATCAAATCCAACATGTCCGAGAACTCTATTCCAGAAGTCTCAACACCTAAACTGAAAAACGTAAAAATTCCAAAAAAAAATTATGAGGAGCTTTATTTGCTTATTTGCTCGTTTGTTGTTGTTTTTTCTTTTTTTGTCTTTTTTTTGTTTACCGTCTATGGTGAAAATGTTGAAAATGGGGTCGTAGAATACCAGTAAAGTGATCATTCGAAAGCAAATTTAAAATTGTGTGCCCCATTTTGCTTAAATCCTTCAGGGTGCCAGGCTGCTAAAAAATTATGGCTTGGTTTACAAGAGCACCGCAAAATGAATGCCTTTTGATGAGTAAAACAACAGCTTGCCCTGTGTAACACCGACTGTTTTGAAAAAAACTTGAAGAAGATTACCCCCTTAAATATTCCTTTTATGCAATATCCATTACTTAAATTGATAAGAAGATAAATTTTCATCTTTTTCATCAAAGAAATCGTAAGAATATAAATGATGATCAGTCTAAGTAAAATTCTACTGTCATTGACCCTTCATTCTTGTCTCTCTTTAATAAAAGTGTTTTAATTGTTTAAGAGCACCAAAATTTCCAGCGGTGTCTGCGATTTAAAATACGCTCAAAAGTTGAAATTGTTTTTCTTTTAAATATTAAATCGAGGTAAAAGTAAAAAAAGAAATACAAGTCCCTATTATACGATCCACCATTATAAATTATTTTAGTAAAATAACATTCATTCCTATTTCCGCAAACACATAGGGTCAAAAGCGCCAAACGATACTGATGTTAGTAACTAGAAGTATACTTGTTTTTTGTAATTCTAATAGCCAATCAGTTTTAAATCTTCTAGTTTTAATTTGCAGGATTTTGCAATGCTGTTAGGCAATCCTATTTTATCTTCAGCTGCGCAAAAACTGGCTGTTTTTCCCCGCAGAATCTATTGACTTTGTTCCCTTTATTTTCCATCAAGGAGCTTGACTTCCTGGTCAATATTTTCCTCACTTTTATGAATTAAATAAAAAAAACGAGTTTTTTTTAACTGAAAGTAAGGAGCGACATTAAAACTTAAAACGCACAGAAATTACTTCGTATATAAAAGAGGCTGCTTCCTCATCAACGCCCCGCTCTTTACGCTAAAGTTTGACTCTTTCTCTCAATTCTTCTTTTTAAAACAGTAAAAAACTTTAGCGTAAAGAGCGGGGCGTTGATGAGGAAGCAGCCTCTTTCATATACGAAGTAATTTCTGTGCGTTTTAAGTTTTAATGTCGCTCCTTACTTTCAGTTAAAAAAACTCGTTTTTTTTATTTAATTTCTGAACGTTTTTGAATCAAGGCATGTTTTGATTTTGGCTCTCCGCAGAGGAATAATCAAAACGAAATTTGCATATTTTTTTTGGGGGGGGGGGGCTAAATGGCTTTCTCATAATTTTGATCGAATGATTTTGAGAAAAAAAGAGCGGGGGCGAAGCCTAGTTGCCCTCCGATTTTTTGGTTAATTAAAAAGGCAACTAGAACTTTTAATTTTTTACGAATCTTTTTATTGGTAAAAGATTTACATAACTTATAAATTAGCTTACGTAAAGAACTTTTGTATTCTCATGTTTTTATTACATATATGAGGGGATTCGCCCCATCGTCAGTACCTCGCTCTTTACACTAAAGCTTAAATTGTATCCCAATTCATTAAGAATGACCCCTGAATCACAAAAGCCGTAGAATAAATAGTTGAAATTACTAAAAATACTTTAGCGTAAAGAGCTAGGTATCATAAGGAGGTGAGCCCCTTATATGGGTAATAATTTCTGTTTGTTTTAAGTTTTATTGCTGTTCCTTACTTCCAGCTGAAAAAGCTTTTTCACATTTATTTTTTTTACGAATCTTTTTATTGGTAAAAGATTTACATAACTTATAAATTAGCTTACGTAAAGAACTTTTGTATTCTCATGTTTTTATTACATATATGAGGGGATTCGCCCCATCGTCAGTACCTCGCTCTTTACACTAAAGCTTAAATTGTATCCCAATTCATTAAGAATGACCCCTGAATCACAAAAGCCGTAGAATAAATAGTTGAAATTACTAAAAATACTTTAGCGTAAAGAGCTAGGTATCATAAGGAGGTGAGCCCCTTATATGGGTAATAATTTCTGTTTGTTTTAAGTTTTATTGCTGTTCCTTACTTCCAGCTGAAAAAGCTTTTTCACATTTATTTTTTAATTTTTTTTTAAATAATGCTAGTAAATCCTGCTCTCCCTTCATGGAAGTTTTCTTCTCCCATGACAAATTCTCGATGGAAAGTTCCCCCAGCATATCCCCCTCTTCTCAACCCCTCCCCCCAACCAAAAAAATCCTCCTGAAAACGCGTGTATACTTCCCAATAACCATTACTATATGTAAGCACAGGTCAAAGTTTGTAACTTGCTGCCGCTCCCACGGGGACTGTGGGGGAGTAAGTCGTCCCCAAAGACATAGTTATAAGGTTTTTCGACTACACTGAATAAAATGGCAATCTCAGAATTTTGATCCGTTGACTTTGGGAAAATAATTAGCGTGGGAGGGGGCCTAGGTGCCCTCCAATTTTTTTGGTCACTTAAAAAGGGCACTAGAACTTTTCATTTCCGTTAGAATGAGTCCTCTTGCAACATTCTAGGACAACTGGGTCGATACGATCACCCCTGGGGAAAAAAAACAAAAAAAAAAAAAAACAAATAAACACACATCCGTGATCTGCCTTCTGGCAAAAAATGCTAAATTCCACATTTTTGTAGATAGGAGCTCGAAACTTCTACAACAGGGTTCTCTGATACGCTGAATCTGATGGTGTGATTTTCGTTAAGATTCTATGACTTTTAGGGGGTGTTTCCCCCTATTTTCTAAAATAACGCAAATTTTCTCAGGCTCGTAACTTTTGATGGGTAAGACTAAACTTGATGAAACTTATATGTTTAAAACCAGCATTAAAATGCGATTCTTTTGATATAGCTATTGGTATCAAAATTTCATTTTTTAGAGTTTTGGTTACTATTGAGCCGGGTCGCTCCTTACTACAGTTCGTTACCACGAACTGTTTGATAATTTTAAAAAATTCAATTTTGCCAATAATAAAGTGAACTCTGAGAGTAAATCCCAACCATTCTTTAAATACGGAGTGCTTTTCAAATCAGCTTGAACACATTACGTAAGAGTTTTAAAATCTTGTCAGTTGATACAATTTTGTGCAATTATGAATGATGGAGAGGGAAAAGGTTAAGAATTAATCTACGACAGTAGACAGCCTTTTGGATGCAGAAAAGGAACTGTTGACGACAATATGTTGACGATTGAATGTGCATTGACAATTTAATGCAGACATACTGATATTTATTCCTTAAAGTCTTAATAATTTTTGATTTATTAAAGTTAAAGCATTTAAAACGTATTTTGTTTCAAACAGTTCGGGGTAACGATTGGTAGTAAGGAGCGACCCAGCTCATTAGTAACCGAAACTCGAAAAAACGGAATTTTGATACCAATAGTTACATAAAAAAAATTGCATTTTAATGCAATTCTTTGAAAAGGTCAAGAATCAATCTGCAACTTGTAGACAGCTTTATAAGATGTAGAACAGGAACTGTTGACGACTATAGGTTGACGAATGAATGTTCATTGACAGTTTAATGCACACATACTGATATTTATTGCTTAAATTCTTAATAATTTTTGATTTATTAAAGTTATTAAAACATTTAAAATATAGTTTGTTTTCAGTAAAGTGTGACTAATGTTCTGGTTTTCAAAGGGCATGCAATATTTTTCACTTTTCTTTGAAAAACTAATTTTGTAGACAGTTTTTTAAATTAATCTAAATCAAAGGGTATAGAAAAGTTATAAGAGATGAGATTTTGCGTATTACGATCAGTTTAACAAGAATTAACAAAGAAAAGAAGAAAAGAAGAAAAAAGAAAAGAAGATTAAAAAAGAAAGAGCAACACTCACTGATAGTGGCACGTTTCTCAGCAGAATTAGGAAAATTATAAACAAGTTTTTTTTTAATTTACTGATATTTCCATTAAAGGGATAAAATTTTGTGAAAGTAAGCTTATCCCTTAAACTATATTTTATGCATTTTAAATTAGTCGAGGCTAGTAAATAAATTAGTCGAGAACGTAGCGTAGTTATAAAAAAAATTGTACTAACACCTCTGCTCTCCTCTTTTGACATAATCAGTTACTTTATCTTCGACTTGATGTAAAATAAATTTCGGCAAAAAAAATAAACGATAGAAAATGTAATCTATAGCTATTTATGTTGAAATATATAGTTTATCGTTTTACTGAATAAATTTAGATGGCCGTGAATTATGGCGAATTAGAGCTGAATTAGGCCTGTTCCATTAGCTCCTGAGGTAGGCAAAGGTTTTTTCTTATCGATTTGTCTGGTAAGTGCCAATGTTTTCATCTAATTTGCCTGATTTTGTATCTATTATTATTTGCCCTTTCCCCTCCTGGAATAATATACCGAATCCTAATTTACTTAATCCTTTTTGTATAAATGGATCAACTAATAAACCAAGTGCACTGCCCCTTGAGTAGGATAAAGATGGCATTTGAGGCTATCATAATAAATTGTATTTATCACGCATTTATTGGCTTGTTAAGTTAGAGGTATGACCTAATGACTCTAGTTCCGGACAAATTGAATAAAATTTCATTATCTTTAAAGCTTTCGGTGAACCAGTGAAAATGCTACTCTTGTTTTTATTTGATTTTTTAAAGTTTTTACGATTATATGATTTGGAATTGTTTTAAACACACAGGCAAAACACGTAACGTGGCAAAAAACCTGTTCATGTTAATGACAGCGTCAATGCTTCTGATGTCAGAGGTGGATTTTTATTTTATTTTGTCTAATGAAAAAAACGTAAACATTAGATGAAGTATTACATTTGCTTTTGAAGGAGGAGACAACATGCATTAATTATCTAGGCCTACTCAGTTTCCATAGTATGAGCTCTTGTACTTACTGAATTTTTTACGGTGACATTTTTGAATTCCAGTGTTGAAATTTATAACCTTGTTCCTCCAGAATACTGAAACATTTTCCGCAAGAAAAAAGTGAAAATTTTCGAAATACTTTTGGACCTTTATTAAATTTTACATTTTTTATGAGCCTGTTTATTAAATAAATTTCACAATATTAACGTAATTTTATAAAAAGTGTGTAAAAGTTCATAGAGCCAAAATTTTGGTGAACAGGCAAACGGATCATTTTTTTCCTGACTACATAATTCTCTCTCCTGTTGTAGCACAGTGGATTGATGCTCTGCCTGGTAATACGGGGCCCAGGGTTCGATCCCTGTCGCAGCAAGGTTGACAAGCTTGTGACAAGCTTTCAGTATAAACAAGACTCAGCAACAGAAACGTCGATTCGATCCCCTTTATGCTAGAAATGGCTCCGGTGGATCTTTATTTTTATTTATTTTTATATATCTCTCGAAAGGTTACTTGAAATTGGGGGAATATTAAATCCACCCCATTTTTTTAGGTGTGCATATATACTTGTAACTAATTAGTTTTGACTTTGATGTACTGTTTTGCAGGACTAGTGAGGAGTTTGAGAGACCATCAACATTTTCACGACCACTTTTAAGGTTCTTCCGACATTATTGGGCTTTTAAAAAAGGCTCTTCAAGACAATCGTTCGATTGTAAAACTGAATTTAATGAATGCAATCAGGATGTCAATCAATTTATCAACTGGACGGCCCTAAAATTTTGGCAAGAGCTTTCAACATTGTTATCATTGCAACTCCAAGATGAATAGTGTAACACACTTTTAGGCGGAAATCTTTACTTATGGGAATCAAATTTTAGCAGAAAATTAAATTGCTGGCAATCCTGTCCCTCTTAGCATACCTCCTTATAGCATCGTTTTATCTTCCTGTTATTACATTCTTAAATAGTGTTCCAAAAGTCGATAAACATAAAGATATAAAATGTTTTCTCACTATTTTCTAATGATTATTGTGGCAGAGGCAGAAGACCTGAAACATTTACGCGTTTTCAACACAATTTGTTGAAAAGGGGACAAGATAATTTAAACAAGAAACCACTCATGAATTACTAATCTCACTTAACTTTAAATCCATCTGTTTTAAGATCATTCTGCGATTTAAGTAACAATTAAAACTAGTCTTCTAATAATGTAATTTACTAATGTTAAAACAAAATTATGAACGGCAATTCAATTTTATTATATATTATAGCTTTAGATGTTCTTGGTGTATTTTAATGTTGTTATCCAGAATAGTATCACATTTTCACTATTGTAAAAAGAGATGAAAAACTTTTAGTTTTTTAGAGATATGTTTTCCAACATTGTGTCGATTATACCTGATTTTGAACCCTTAAAACTGTGATAAAATTTAGAGAATAATTCTGAAAAGGCGTCATAAGTACAGAATGTGGACAAGCAATGAATAAACGTAATTCCTGGGGTTTTCCTTGCTCAAAAATCGAACAAATTGTCTTTGAGACGCTCAGACTAATGTTGGAAAACACTTCTTTTTTGGCATTTAAAGAATTTATTTTATTCCTGAGCAATATTTAGTTGATAATTTTTACTTTTAAAAGTGAATTTTTAATGCTTCATTTTTGAGTTGACAGTGCTTAGTGTGGAGTCAATTTGTGGTGGTGACGGAATATTGACAATGAATGGCATCAGACTCAACTTTTTGACGAAGAAAAAAAAGACTATGGGTATCTAAGCTGTCTGCATTTATTTTGCAAAACAGGATAAATCTATCAAAATGCTGTGTTTATTCTTGATATGTTAATAAAGTATATTGATAGATTTACCGGTATATATGGGTTGGTGCAAGGGTTATAGCATGGATATCGTTCGTTTTTTTCGGATCTCTTAATAAATTGAGGTAAATATTTCACCTTCTGCAATTGTTTTCTTTTACCGCTTTGTTGTTCGTCTTTCACTGCCTCGACAAATCGAGAGACGTTTTTATATTTATTTTTTATAGATCTATTCTAAGTGAGCGTTGTATTAATTTTGATTTTATAATAAAATATTAGCGTTTTTCATGTCTGTTGCTTTAAAAATAGAGGTCAGGGTTCTGAAAGCTATGTCGACCACTGGCATATATATATATATATATATATATATATATATATATATATATATATATATATATATATATATATATATATATATATATATATATATATATATATATATATATATATATATATATATATATATATATATATATATATATATATATATATATAATATATATATATATATATATATATAACCCAGCACTGTCTGTGGTTAGAACACAAGGGACAATGAGAATCCATATATAGAACCCTGCCGCGTACCATGATGGTGGCCGGTGGAGAAGCCGCCGGGACCCAGCTAGCATATACATATAAGTATATATATATATATATATATATATATCAAACAGTTCGTGGTAACGAACTGTAGTAAGGAGCGACCCGGCTCAATAGTAAACGAAACTCTAAAAAACGGAATTTCGATGCTAAAAGATATATCAAAAGAATTAGATTTTTATGTTGATTTTAAATATATAAATTTCATCAAATTTAGTCTTTGTCATCAGAAGTTACGAGTTTGAGAAAATTTGCCTTCTTTTAGAAAATAGGGGGTAACACCCCCTAAAAGTCATAGGATCTTAACGAATCGGATTCAGCGTTCAGAGAACCCTATAGAAAAAATTTCAAGGTCCAATCTACAAAAATGTGGAATTTCGTATTTTTTGCCAGAAGACAAATCACGGGTGCGTGTTTATTTGTTTTTTTGTTTTTTTTTTCCAGGGGTCATCGTATCGACCAAGTGGTCCTAGAGTGTTGCAAGAGGGCTCATTCTAACGGAAATGAAAAGTTCTAGTGCCCTTTTTAAGTGACCAAAAAAATTTGAGGGCACCTAGGCCTTTGAGGGCACATAGGGGAAAACACCCCCTAAAAGTCACAGAATCTTAACGAAAATCTCACCATCGCATTTGACGTATCAGAGAACCCTATAGCGATATTTCCAAGCTCCTATCTACAAAAATGTGGAATTTCGTATTTTTTTGCCAGAAGACATATCACGGGTGCGTGTTAATTTGTTTGTTTGTTTGTTTGTTTTTTTCCCATGGGTCATCGTATCGAACAAGTGGTCCTAGAATGTTGCAAGAGGGCTCATTCTAACGGAAATGAAAAGTTCTAGTGCCCTTTTTAAGTGACCAAAAAAATTTGAGGGCACCTAGGCCCCCTCCCACGCTCATTTTTTTACCAAAGTCAACGGATCAAAATTTTGAGATAGCCATTTTGTTCCGCATAGTCTAAAACCATAATAACTATGTCTTTGGGGATGACTTACCCCTACAGTCCCTGGGAGAGGGGCTGCAAGTTACAAACTTTGGCCAATGTTTACATACAGTAATGGTTACTGGGAAGTGTACCGACGTTATCAGGGGGATTTTTTTGGTTTGGGTTTGGGGCTCAGGGGAGGGGTCTATATGGGAGGATCTTTTCTTGGAGGAATATTTCATGGGGGAGGAGAAATTCAATCAAAAGGGCGCAGGACGTTCTAGCATTACTATAAACGAATCTTAATCTTAAACGAATCTATAAACGAATCTCGACGCCCCGCTCCTTGCGCTAAAGTTTGATTCTTTCTCGCAACTCTACTTTTTAAAACAATAAAAAACTTTAGCGTAAAGAGTGGGGCGTCGAGGAGGAAAAACCCCTTTCATATAAGGAGTAATTTCTGTTCGTTTTAAGTTTTAATGTCGCTCCTTACTTTCATTTCAAAAAACTTGTTTTTTTTATTTAATTTTATATTACAAGAGCGACATCCAGCTCGTTGAAGGTGCCCAAAGGAGAGCCACCAAATGCATCAACGGTTTGTGCAGACAGTCCTCCTGCAGTAGATTACAATTTGCTAACCTCCCAACACTCGTTTTTCGGCGTAGGCGTAATGACATAATGCTCAACTACAGGTACCTTCAGCAAGCAGACCAGAAGCTGTTCATCTTCTCTCCCCACTAAAGTGAGCACGAGGACTTTCCAAAAAGCTTTTCAAATCCACCGTTAACACCAAGGTCCGACTAGATTTTTTCAGGCAGTGAGTGATGAACGATTGGAACCAGAGTGGTAAACGATTAGAACCAATTAAGCCAAGAGACAATCTCTGCAACCTCGCCTGAGGAATTCAAAACAAGGCTCGACAAGGAATGGGAGGCCAAACCATGGAGATTCCAGTGGGAAAACCCCTCCCAGCCCTCACTACCATAACACTCTTGGAAGACAATAGAGAGTCAGCTTGGAGGATGATACGGCTTGTCATATCCATCCATCTCGCACATTCAATCCGAAGTTACTGTTGTGCGGTGGTGTCTGCTCGAAAAATCGCTGGAGAATGGTTCTTGAACCATACCTACCATATATATATATATATATATATATATATATATATATATATATATATATATATATATATATATATATATATATATATATATATATATGCGTATATCTAGTTATTTTACTTCGAAGTTTATATTATTCAAAAGCAGGATGCATGGTTCATACATCTTTCAAAGCACGGGGGAGAGCGAACACAAAGGAGCACAAGCTTAAATTAAACTCAATCCTTGTATAGTCTTAGATCTTAATGACTTTATAATACTTTTTAATTTAATTGCATTCTTTTAAGAATTAATTCTAAGCAAAAATTTGACCCAAACTTGAAATTTTATTTTCTTTACGACATATATATATATATATATATATATACATATATATATATATATATATATATATATATATATATATATATATATATATATATATATATATATATATATATATGTCAGATCTGGGGAGAGGGGTCAGATCTGGTGCCCCATGCATAGATGCCTGTCTTACACCTAACAATAATTTTTGGTAGCACATCTTACAGTCGATAACATACAGAGATGCTTTTCAGCTTTTACCAGGGAAGGGGGGGGGGAAGAACTGAGAAGTTTCAAAGTAGCAGGACTGAAGGAAACCCATAATTGTGCTTCTAAAATGTTTCTTTTAATGCATATATCAAGAAATATTGATATTTAGTGGATCAAATAATGTTGATCCACTCAACTAATTAGTGGATCCTTTACATGTCCCCCTCCCCAATATCGTATTTAGTGGTATGTATCTATAGCTAAGTTAAATGGGTCATTCATAGTTTTGTACCTTGAGATGTTTAATCTTAGTTTGCTAAAAAAAAATTCACCAATTTAAAAGAAAAATATGCACATTTTAGTCTTAAATTAGATATGACCATTGCAATGCGATCTTGCTGACTCCACAATTTCTGCGTAACCAAAAAAGATTTCACATCCTGTTTATCTGACATATCCCTATCGGATTTTCAACTTATTTATGAATATGGGTAAGTATGTACAGAGTAGAAACCTTGATAATGAATGGTTTAGAATAATAGCCGTAGAGTCAGAGATAAGAAATTGGGTTCAATACAAATTTGCTGCTAAAGAAATAAGAGTTTTACAAAATTAAACCATCGAAAAAAAGACATGTATAAAATTAAATCAGATACGGATTAATTTAAACAGATACGTCTATCAGCAGTCTGATACGTTTTCGATTGTGCCCCCTATGAAATCCGAAGTTAGAATTAATTATTTGCCCTTTTTTTTCCTATGGCTGTTCCTTAATTTTCCGATTTTCGCACATTTTAAAATCCCTCCTCCACACATAGAAACGCCTGTACTCGGGTCTTGATGAAACAAACAAACTCTAATTTTGGCGAATAAAGGTTCTGAATTATGATCACAACTCAACATGAATATTCACAGTAGGCTACCATATAAAAAGCAGGAACCTGAATAGGGCAGTAAAACTTGTACTCGATTAAAAAATTCTTAAAATCAGGGAGTCGGAGCTAACTTGAATACTTTTCTGACTTCAGAGGCCCCAACTGTGTTATAAAAAGGGTATGGAAATCGTACTTGTATGCGCACCCATAAGGGGTGGGGGCGGCCAGGGATATACCATTCTTCTAAAACCAGAAATGTAAAAAATGAAGTAAGATGAGGCATTCTGAAAAAAGGCTTACAAAACTTCTCATATTTTTTTCTAATTTATGGGCTAATGTAAGATAGAAACACGAAGTTGTCGTCAAAATTAATGATTGTTCTTATACTGCTGTTGAAGGATGCTTTCAAAGCCGGGCAGATAATCGGTAATATGCTGAACAAACCAGGGATGATGCAGCAGTTACAAATGTAACATATCTGGTATGTTTAGTTTTTTTCTCAAAATCCAAAAAGATTTCCATATAATGTAAAATCTTCTACGTTTGGCAGATATGGGCGAAATATCTGAATGTTTTTGATTTCAGCAAGATGTTCTTATTAATCTTTTTTTGTGATTTTCATCATGTCTGCTGCGAGTTTTATTTCCCCATACTCGTGAAAAATCAATTTAAATACAAAGTGGGCTATTTCCGGTAAAATTTGAAGTGTTTAAATGTATCGTTTTACACATATCAAATAAAGAAGCCTCACAGATCAGCAGCGCAAACTATCAGTAATTTGTTTGAGGTATGTTTGTGGAAACAAATATGATAAAAAATGCCTTTTTGGTGTCCTTTTATATACAATAGCTGATAAAAATGAATAAAAGAAATTTCCGAATATCGATATTAGCAGAATACTACCTTAACTCAGCTCTATCTTCCATCTTTCACCTCGGAAGGCTACTCGCCTTCCACCAGCTAGTGTTCAATTTGGAGATCCACATGTGTCACACAGCTCTGCCATACAGGGTGTTGCTCCACCATGATTGGAACATTTCATACACGCACGGCACACTTTCACCGCGCTTGGCAAGTGCCACCTGGTGTACCCTTGTATCGAAAAATCGCGGCGTGATTTCTGAAAGCTGGTGACCCCTTGTTTCACTATGCTGATAGAGCATCCTGTCAGCGTGACTTTCGCTCTCTTCTTGGCAGTTGTATTGAACGTTGAGTATTTGTTATAAGAAAATGCAAAATTCGCAATAGAAATTTGATCTTGGCACTGATCAAGGCTGTGTTCAAAAGATGAATCTCCTTCCCCTCGTGAAAAATACTCCTCTCCTGATCAAAAATCCAAAATACGGTCCTGGTGCTGAGCTACACAAATTTCATGTACCATATGAAATTTACCATAGGCCTACTTCATGTTTCGATTTCCCAAACACAGCAGGCAAAGAAACTCTGTGGGTTAGGTTGACCCTTCCTAAAAAGCATGTGATCATCAGGACCATATATAACCCCCCAACCTGCCAGATCAGTAGCTACCTTGAAACTTCCATTGATCACATTAGGAATAAATGCGCTGTGTCGGCCATCATCCTCCAAGGAAATTTCAACGTCCATCATAGCGAATGCATCGTAGCAAAATTGCTGATAAGGAGGGGTCAGGCTTGTATTATCTTTCTCTTTCATATAGAACTGGGCAACACGTAAAATTTAGTACCTACCATGGCCCAAACAGATCATCATGTATTGACCTATTTCTTATGGATCACCCAGATTCCTTTACTTTTAACACTCATGCCTTTATAAATAAATATTGTAATACAAAGAGATGATTTGGAAGGATTAAGAAACTTCTCAGTAATGGAAAGCTTTCCTCCTTGAAAGGCCCTATCGAGAATCCATCTACATCCCATCGAAGCGAATCCAGGTGTCCAAAAAGGACAAACATTGGCTTAAAGTCCACTACAAAAAAATTAGTCAAACAAAATAAAGGTCACACAAGCGATGGCTGCTTTCGAAGAGCGAAAAGGATAGACTTTATTTCGTAAAAGCCCATAAAGACACAGTTCACAAGATTTCGCAATCATCGATCCAACACAAAGAGAAATTCGCTACCAAGCTCCATAATACCTCTGCTAAGAGATGATGAAGAGCTGCCAAAGAAGCTTTACCGTCATCTAAAGTTAGTGACGGGATGTTCTCTAAAAATTAGTAACGGGACTGTTGTACATGATCCGTAGGCGCACAACGAAGCAATTGCCAAGGCTTTGGCCGAATTCTCAAACCTGGAATATGACGGTAAAGAAGTTTTCGATGTACCTGATCGAACCGATATTGTCCTTGATCAAGTGAACTATTCTAATCCTAATTTCTTTCGTATTCTGTAAATCCTTAATGCGACCATACCCATGGGCCTTGATAAAGCACCTGATATTTTCTTGAAGACCTGCAGAACCACATTGACTAGACCTTTGTCTTCGAGTTTCAGGGTGTATTTTTCCTCTGGAACATTTCCACACATATAGAAATCTGACTATCTCATTTCTACAGCTAAGCCAGAAGGCGATCCAATAAGCAGGAGCTCATATAGGCCTATCTGCCGCCTCTCCTGTATTGAAAAATTTTACGAAAAGGTTTAAAATTATTCACTTTATCAGTATCTGGGATCAAATGAACTATAAGGTGACCAGTGATATGGATTCTGCCGAAAGAATTCAACTCTTGAATGCTTAATGATCCAGCAAAAGGAGTGGACCGAACTTCAGGCAAAAGGCTATGACATTAAGTTATTGTCATTCGACACTTCAAAAGATTTCGACAGAGTATGGCATCGCAGCGCTTATGGTATCACAGGACGTCTGTTACAGCTGATAGGTCACTGCTGGTTGATATTTACGGTTCAATTTCCTCGAATGTCCATTAACTGTCTTTTGGCAGGAGTACCCTAGGGTAGTATATTGGGACCTATGCTTTTCATTCTTTAAATAAATGACATGGGAGATACCCTTGCGAGCCCACTGCATCACTCTGCTGGTGACACTGAAACATATTTAGTCATTTCAAAACATTAAGACCCACTCAAAGCCTCCCTGCTACTACAGAAATGTCTTTTGAAAAGTGAAAATAGTCTGAAGTCTGGAGGTTCAGACTCAATGATAATATATCGATAAACATATCTTTCTCTCTAATGCATCGAAAACAAAAGAAGCTGATTATCTCACCATGAAAAATTCCACCCAAATACCCAAACTTCATCTTCTTGAGCGAAGTTATAAGGAAAGTCGACGAGCTTCGTCTGATTGAAATTCATTTCTCCACCGATCTCTCTTGGAAATACTCACCTCGATCGGATAAGAGCCTCCTGCACAAGAAAGCTGGCGATCAGCCTTCGCTGCAAAGTCATCTACCCCTCAGCTCGATCCCTCACTTTACAAGTCTTGCCTCAGACCCATGATCGAGCATGGATGACCGCTGTATGCTGATACTCCAAAAAGGTTGTTGGTACTACTCCTCAAGTTATATAAGATAGGGCTAATAGGGTAGATTTACACATTCTCTAAGACCCTCTCCAGCCTCTTAATGGGAGGTTTGACGTAGCGCCAATGGCTGTTTTCCACATGTACCTAAATCCACCTCCTTTTCTAAAGCTTTCTCGTATTGTGCACCCAGTTGTTCAACCAGCAAGATAGACGCAAAGGCAGTCAAGGCACACAGCTTGGTATAATTACCTTGAGGATGGCAACTGGAGAATCAAGTACTTTTTGAACAGCTTCATTCAACGTTGCGCTTGGACCTGGAATGATCTTCCTGAAGAGGTTATCCCTAAAAGTTTATCTGTTGACTTTTTCAAAAGAAGATTCAAAGAAGACTTTTTCGAAAGAAGAAGTCATTTAAAAGCTTCGATAAAGGACTAGCTGCAAACTAGATATTTAATCCTACTTGGCACCGAGAATTTAAGAAATAATATGCCACATAATATTATTTCTGGCCTAAATATAACCTAAATGTTAGACATACCAAATTTTACGATAGCCAAACAATTGTTGTGTTCTAAATGTTCAACTGAAGTTTTATAGTTCCCAATCTTTGAAATGCAAAAAACACTTTTAAAATTCTTAGCAATGGACGCATGAACAAATTCCTAAGAGAATTTTCTTTTTCGCCTGACCCTATTATTTCATTGAATTATAGAAGCAAGTTTATCTGAAAACTCTTTGGATAGATACTGTATAGATACATATACTGACGCTGACCTTTTTCGTATACTCGCCTAAATTTGACAAGCATCTTTTTTGTAAGGTTTTTGTATATGTTCAAACAAAAAACAAAACGAGTAAAAAATAACTTGAGAAACGAAACATTTCTAATAGAAATAAAAGCAAAGTTGAAACTTCAACCAGACGAAAATTATCCCTTCGCAGGCTATGCAACATGCAACTAAAATAAAACCAGCTCGCTCCTTACTTTCAGTTAAAAAACTTGTTTTTTTCATTTAATTTCTGAATTTTTTGAATTAATACATATTTTGATTTTGGCTCTCCGCACTTGAATAATTAAAATGAAATTTGCATTTTTTTTTTTTTTTGGCTAAGTGGCTTTCTCTTGGTTTTGATCGGACGATTTTGTGAAAAGAGAGGGGGAGAAGGCCTAGTTGCCCTCCAACCTTTTGGTTACCTAAAAAGGCAACTAGAAATTTCTATTTTTTACGAACGTTTTTATTAGTAAAAAATACACGTAACTTACGAGTTAACTTACGTAACCAACTTCTATATTCGTATATTTTTATTACGTATATGAGTGGGTTTCCCCCTTTTTTAATGCCTCGCTCTTTACAATAAAGCTTAAATTTTGTCCCAATTCTTTAAGCATGACCCCTGAATCACAAAGACCGTAGAATAAATAGTTGAAATTACTAAAAATACTTTAGCGTAAAGAGCAAGGTATTTAGGAGAAGATGAACCCCTCATATGCTTAATAATTTTTGTTCGTTTAAAGTTTCAATTTTGCTCCTTAATTTCAGTTGAAAAAACTTTTTCATATTTATTTTTTCACGGTTTTTTTGTTTTAAATAATGCTAGAAAATCCTGTGCCCCCTTCATGGAAATTCTCTTCCCCCGTGAAAAATTCTTCCATGGAAAGATCCTCCCATGTAAACCCCTCCACTCACCCCCCCCTGAACCAAAAACAAATCCCCCTGAAAATGTCTGTACACTTCCCAATAACCATTACTATATCATGAAAAGAGAAATCACCAATGCTACAGCACAAAAAAAAAAAAAAAAAAAAAGAGATAGAAGGAGAAAAGGAAGACTGTTTTCCTAAATTATTGATTAATATAGACCAGCACCTGAATGAGGCCTTAACCCTACTCATCCATACAATCACATAGGTCAAACAGCATAGCCACACACAATCAACCATAAAGAATAATCCATGGACAGGCAGTCATGTCGTCAATAAGTATAAGTCGTCATTTACCGAACAATAGAAAAAATAATATAGACAAATAATTCAGAGGCAACACCCAACATAAGGGCTCATCAGGAGAATACACTGGCCTATATAGGGTTTCGCCACTCTAAATTCTCTACCCAGCACAGTGTTGTGGCTACCACAGAATATCCATGGCATCCCCGCGTCAGGTATCATCCCCAAAATACATGCCTATGAAAAAAAAACAGCAAATGTAAAACAACCAAGTAAAACCAAAACAAGCTTATCCTGTTAATATATCCCTCCCTTTAGCAACAATAGGTAAACTAAATATTATAAATTTTACCAAATCACAAATATTAACACATTGCAAAAAACCTGAATGAACTAAACAATTATAGAATTCATCTTTACCATGTGGCTAATTTTTTAAAAATTCCGCTCAATTAGAAACACAATTCAAAATAAATGGCGCTGTGACAACATTTCTCGAACCCCCGAAATTAGTTAAAAATTTCTTTAAGTATTTCTAGATAATTCTTTTGATATTTATTTAAAAGTTCGTTATAATGAATTGTAAATTCATTATTCATTCATTCAACAATGTAAACAATGTAAATATCATTATATAATGATTGTAAACAATGGTCAAAGTTTGCATTGTGGTCCCTTTCCCGGGGGCTCTGAGGGAGTAAGTCGTCCCCAAAACATAGTTATTAGGTTTTTCGGTTATGCTGAACAGTATGGCTATCTCGAAATTTTGATCCGTTGATTTTTTTTTGTTTGGGGGGGGGGAATGAGTGTGGGAGGGGGCCTAGATGCCCTCCAATGTTTTCGGTTACTTAAAAAGGGCACTAGAACTTTTAATTATCGTTAGAATGAGCCTTCTTGCGACATTCTAGGACCACTGGTTCGATACGATCACCCCAAGGGAAAAGAACAAAATAAATAAAAATAAACACGCACCCGTGATCGGTCTTCTGGCAAAAAATACGAAATTCCATATTTTGGTAGATAGGAGCTTGAAACTTCTTCAGCAAGGTTCTCTGATACGATGAATGCGATGTTGCAATTTTCGTTAAGATTTTATGACTTTTAGGGGGTTTTCCTCCTATTTTCAAAAATAAGGCAAATTTTCTCAGGCTCGTAACTTTTGATGGTAAAGACTAAATTCAATGAAACTTATATATTTAAAATCAGCATAAAAATCTGATTCTTTTGATTTGTCTATTAGCATCAAATTTCCGTATTTAGAGTTTCGTTTACTATTGAGCCGGGCCGCTCCTTGCTACAAATTCGTTACCACGAACCGTTTCATTTTATTTCAACTGTTCAATTACTCTGAAAGTATCAGAGAGAATAGCTTAGTTCTAACTTATAAATTGGGGTATTTCTGTTAGAAAATGGTTGTCATTGCTAGGGTAGTCCTACCAAGGATTAGAGCAGGGACTAATTTCTTAAACAGTATCTGTACATTTACCTACCAGATTTTAGAAATGAGGCTGAATCACAGTGAATATTATGCAGTCTATCCTTTTAG